>NW_015556043.1:188221-190936 GCF_001515605.1 Sinocyclocheilus anshuiensis | reverse complement strand
TTTTATAAAAATAATAAATAAGCAGCAAATCAGCATATTAAAATGATTTCTGAAGGATCATGTGACACTGAAGACTGGAGTAATGATGCTGAAAATTCTGCTTTAAAAATGTATTAAAATAGAAAATAGTTATTTTGAATGGTAATAATATTTCACAATAACTCTTTTTTTTTTTAACTGTATTTTTGATCAAATAAATGCAGCCTCGTTAAGCATAAAATATTTTAAAAATCTTACCAAACACAAACTTTAAAATGGTAGTGCAGGTTTTCCATTAAAAATTCACCAGGACCTAACATATTCACATTTATATGTTAATTTAAATATCCGCTATCTCACCATACTGTGTAATTTGCAGCATTGAGGTCGATGGCTTCAGCGGTCAATGCAAACGCTCTCTCACTCTTCTCATCGTTCTTCAGGAGCGCTCTGAACATGTCAAACACGTCTGTGACTGCAGATGAAAAGCGTTCAACATGCTTGTCTTAACAAACGAACAACTGATAACATACAGTGAATAAAACAAACCCTGACAGCATGATTGGGTCTTGTATCGCACTGAATTGGTTTATTTTGTGATAATTACTGCTGACTGTACATTATCCCATTAACTGCATGGTTACTTAAATAAATCAGCATGAAACAGAGCAATGGATATGAGTTGTGGAGGAGAAAAGAGTGTGGAGTGATACGAAAGACATGAAAGAACTGAGAAATCAATGGTCTGAGACGATAATAATGTGTGATACTAAAAAAAGAACTGTTGTTGGTTCAAGCTTTATTGAATAAAAGACACTTACATTTCTCTGAATAAGCTATTTTCACGACAGGGTTTGGTCCATCATCTTGAAGAACGGGTTCTAGATCGGCCCACTCTTTTCTGTCCCTAAAATAGAAAAACAAGCACATTAAATAACAGTTTATAGAATTGCTAGTTAAATGGTCCAGGCATTTCACCAAGACTTCATAAAATGAACCTCTTTTGAATTAACAAAGCCAAATTTCTAGTGCACAAACAAGTGATTTAGTTCATATGCATCTCTTGAATGTGATATTACTCAAGATGACATTTATATCACAGAGTGTCAGCATTAAACTATCGAGTCAACAGAATGAATCAATAAAGAAAAAGGTTCATATGAATCTCTTAATTCTCAAAGACTTCTGCCAGTCTTATTTAGTTCATTTTAATCAACCAGAAAATGGATGATAACATCTATAACAGCTTTTTGGGCATATTACATTAGGCTCAATGTTCTGGATTCATCTCATGTGACTCAACCACCTAGAATGAATGAGCCAATGAATCAATGGTGAAAAACTACCTTCAGAAAACACCTTCTGTATGGTGGTACCTGGTAACTCAGGATTAAACAGACTTTTCCTGATCAGGATTTAAAAGACCTTCTTTAGCCCAGGATTACTTCTTCAGATGTGAATCACTCAGAAAATGAAAACTGCCATAAGAAAATATCTAATCTAGTGTTAAATTGGGATGAAAAGACTCCTTTAGTTCTGCTCTGTCTGGATTACACAGATTGTTTACATCCTGTTCAATTCTCGATTCAGTTCATATGAATGTTTAACGTATTGATTCAGCTCACGTGATTCTCTCAGAGAGCTAACATCAAAACACATCTGTAGTGATTATAGAGTGTTTACCAAGGATTACCCTATTAACTTAAACTTACTCACGATTTTTAAGGCATTTTTAATTCACATCTTGAATACGCTCCTGATTCCGTTCATGTAAATCACTCATATAAAACAAGCTAATACAGCTGCCTGCACACTGAAGTGCATTGCTTGTATGTCTAAAACGTTATTAAAAGCGGATGTCCCACACAATTAAATAATAATGAGATTAAATAACCATCTCTTACTGAAGTGATTAGCCGCACACACACTCGGTTATCATGCTAAGTAAGCTAGCTGCTAAACTAACCGGTAGAAGATATAACCTCCTTTAACAGGCTCCTCTACAGTGTTCTCCTCTTCCACTCCGTCCTCCTCCAAATTCTCCGCCACGGAGTTGGACATTTCTTCAACAGAAGACATTATAGAAACTGCACCTGGATAAATTAACTGTGCAGATGCAGAACTGAGCTGACAGACGCGTGAAGGCAGAGACACGTTTGATCAAGAACGGTTTCAAAATAAAAGCCTGTCAAAGTCGAGTAGAACAGAAACAGGACAGCACCAGGCAGAAAACATGGTGAAATGTAGAAATGTAGGAAATAATGGTGAAAACAAAAGTACAATATTATAAAACAATGTAATCTAATCAATAACTAAATCTAATATTATACATTTTCATATACACGCGCACACACACACACACACACACACACACACTTTATAGCAATTATACTATGTGTATGTATGTATGTATGTTCATATTATTATTTTCAATTATTAGTTTAAATTAATTCGTTTTTTCTTTTCATTTATTATTTTTATTTCATTTTATTATTCATTTTCCCCATTATTTTGATTAAAACACACACACAAATTATAAATTATATGTAATAAATTATATGTAATATAACATATAATTTAGATTTTATATATATTTTGTGTGTATATATATATATATATATGTGTTTAAAATATATTTATATTCAAATTCATTCCCGTTATTTTTATTTTTCTCTCACACACACACACACACACACACACACACACACACACACACACACACACACACACACACAC
>NW_015556043.1:187797-188182 GCF_001515605.1 Sinocyclocheilus anshuiensis | reverse complement strand
TTGAAGTGTTACAAGCTCTTGGTGCATAAAGAAGATCTGTAAAGTTGCAACGACTAAAGTCTCAAATCCAAAAAAAAATTAAGAATCAACCACGCTCGTTCTAACACGCCCCCACGTCTACGTCCCGATGTGGGAAGATTTACATAACGCCGCCCAAATGTTCACGCAAAGATTTGTGAACAATATTTGAGAGAAATAGGCCTTTTGTGTACATAGAAAAAGTCTTAGATCTTTGAGTTCAGCTTATGAAAAATGGGGGCAAAAACAAAAGCGTTGCGTTTATAATTTTGTTCAGTGTAAATATATTTAATATACTATATATTGCAATACAATTTTTTCAGTTTAAAGGGGTCATATGATGCAATTTCAATTTTTCCTTTCTCTT
>NW_015556043.1:161164-185801 GCF_001515605.1 Sinocyclocheilus anshuiensis | reverse complement strand
CGAGTTTTGAGCAGTGTAGAGTAGGGCTTGTTTGTCATTTCTCCAATCACAAATGCAGACATGATTTTATGTTTACGCGGCGCGATGCAATGCAACACGTAAAAAGACAGTATAAGTCATTATAATCAGTAATTATGTCCCTACTGGATGCAACAAATGCCTCGTTTATAATGGGTTTTAATGCTTTTGTCTCGTTGCTCCGGCCGGGACAAGGCATCACAATATGGTAGGGGCGTAACATTTCCGTCACACGCTTGAGGTATTCGGCCAATCACAACGCACTGGATAGCTGGCCAATCAGAGCACACCTCGACTTTCAGACCGATGAGCTTTGTAAAAAGATGCGTTTCAGAAAGGCGGGGCATAGAGGAGAAACAATAAATGTACAGTATGGGAAAATAATGTTTTTTTTTTTAACCTTAAACCGCATAAACATTTCATTAAACCAAATACACAAAATATTCTTTTTAGCAACATCATATGACCCCTTTAAATATTTTTTTAATCAAATTACTAAAAATAATATGGGAAAATTAATAAATAAAAATAGAAGAAAAAAGCCAACGGGAATGAATTTATATATAAAATATAACTTGGTAATTAATTACTCCGATTAACAAATGCTCATCACTTTATCTACATCTTTTTTAGTATAATAAATTTGAATGTTCACTAACCAGTCTAATGTAAATAAAGGCAGCATAGAAGTCATTTTTGGAAAGTTACTAAAATATTAAACTTTAAAATGATTAAAAACTAAATGTGTTATTTTTTTTTTAAATGCAATCTAAAACATGTTTCATATATAGGTATAGAGTTGTTCTTTAAAGCAGCACTGAAACCATTCTGGATGTTTACTTTTTTTTTTTTATTCATAATAATTGATGCATTGATTTTAGTTAGTAAAAACTATCAAAAACAGTTAAACATAGAAAATAGCATGTTTCATATATAGGTATAGAGTTGTTCTTTAAAGCAGCACTGAAACCATTCTGGATGTTTACTTTTTTTTTTATTCATAATAATTGATGCATTGATTTTAGTTAGTAAAAACTATCAAAAACAGTTAAACATAGAAAATAAATATTCATACAAAGACATAAGATGTTTTGCTAATCACAGAGCACCAGTTAAGGCCTTTTAACAGCAAGTGCCATTGTTTGAAAATGTTCTACTGAATTACTGCTTGCCATTGCCATTGATGGGAAGCTTCTTGAAGTTTTCACACTCCAGGAGGGCTTTGATTTTGGGACGGGCAGCCATCTTATCCACATAGCTCTTGAGAGCTGGGAAGGAGTCCAGAGAGGCAGAGCAAAGGACTTTATGATTCAGCAGAAGGTCGAACAGGTTGTAGTCAGCAAATGAGATCTGAGAGGAGATTTGAAACATGGGTGGCAGTCAGAATTAATGTACTAAATTACATCCGTTACTCTTCTGGTGTTTGTGCTGGATTTCTCACCTGATCACCAACTAGGAATCCAGATTTGCTTTTGGACAGAATAGATTCAAATGGTTTGAGGTGGTTGGGCAGATCTTTGCAGTATGCTTCTTTACCAGTCTCCTACAGATGGGGACACAAAAACAATATCAATGTCTTGGGTAATATCACAAAAAAAAAACTTGATGTTTACCATGCATTTGCACCAAAATGCAATAAATGGTAAAAAATGAATAAAATTAAAAGAAAATAGGAATAAAAAAAAAAAACTGAATGAATTTATATATAAAAAAATATTATTATTTAAATTTAGTAATGATTTACTTATCTGACTCAGACTAGATTTACAGTCACATCAGTACTTACATATTCCTGGTAGATCAGCTTAATGTATTTTAGGCGAAGATCTTCAACTGAATCATTCATCATGTCAATAAGAGAAGCCTCACAGTCCTTTTTTCCATATGCACCTCAATGTGTAAAAGAAAAGATTATAACACTTCTGTATATAATGTATATTGTATTTCATTTTAAAAAGAAAGCATGCATAAACGCAACAAGGAAGGTTTTAAACAATAGTATGCTAAACTATTGCCACATGACCACATTACATTGCATGTTTAATGCAGCGAGTGGCATCCAGTTATTATCTCGGAAAGAAATGTTTAAAATGTAAATTATAAAATAGCATACAGTTTGTTTGTTTTTTTTTATATAAAAATACTGAATTTAAATATTTTAGTATACATTTTTATATCAAATTCTTAAAAATGGGTAGAAAATAATACATTTGTATTGTATGCGTTATATATAAAATATAATTTAAACTTTTTATTCTTTATACTTTTAAGCTTTATAGGAATATTAAACTTAAAATCTTAATTTAAAATATTAAATTAAAATCTTTTTTTTTTTTTTTGCTAAACTTTAGAATTAGTTCACAAAATGCAAGTTAAAAATGAAGATAATCTTTTCCAAAATGTTAAGTGTCTTTCGAGGGGGTTAAATCAAACAATGTAATACAACATATTTCAGGGACAAAGGATTTTGACAAAAAGAATATGCTGGTGCATCTTCTAATATTAAAAACTTGTGGGTCATCCTGGAATTACCTATTTGGCAATGGGAACGAACAATCTGGTCCCACTGACTTGAAAAATTATAAAGAAAAAAAATAAATCAAGAAAAAAAAAAAAAAAAAAAAAAAAAAAAAAATATATATATATATATATATAAGAACTCTTGTTTAAATTCAGGGTAAAACTACAACAACAACAAAAAAGTTGAATTGGCTTTTTGAACCACTGATGTTCACGACTGTCTTCATCCCACAGTCAGGTGTGATTGATTGCAGCACAGTCACACTACAAGTGAGATCTGCAACAGGTAAAGTCAATGACTTCAGGTTTGTGTGCCTGTCCTCCCACCCCAAACACATGCACCCATACACAAAGCACTTCTGGTGCTAATTGGAATGCTAAATCTAGTCACAAATGAATTTCTCCTGCAGTTTCCTCTCTCCAAGACTCTTTAAGGCAGATCAGGGGCATAGTTTATATCACCTCTTTTCACTGAAATCCCAGTAGTCTTTTCATTCTCTCATTCTATAGGATCTTATGACGTGAACACCTTAGAAAAATGTAAAAGAAAGTAGCAAGAGTAATTTTAACAGAAAGGCGGGGCATAGAGGAGAAACAATAAATGTACAGTATGTGGAAAATAATGTTTTTTTTTTAACCTTAAACCGCATAAACATTTCATTAAACCAAATACACAAAATATTCTTTTTAGCAACATCATACGACCCCTTTAAATATTTTTTTAATCAAATTACTAAAAATAATATGGGAAAATTAATAAATAAAAATAGAAGAAAAAAGCCAACGGGAATGAATTTATATATAAAATATAACTTGGTAATTAATTACTCCGATTAACAAATGCTCATCACTTTATCTACATCTTTTTTAGTATAATAAATTTGAATGTTCACTAACCAGTCTAATGTAAATAAAGGCAGCATAGAAGTCATTTTTGGAAAGTTACTAAAATATTAAACTTTAAAATGATTAAAAACTAAATGTGTTATTTTTTTTTTAAATGCAATCTAAAACATGTTTCATATATAGGTATAGAGTTGTTCTTTAAAGCAGCACTGAAACCATTCTGGATGTTTACTTTTTTTTTTATTCATAATAATTGATGCATTGATTTTAGTTAGTAAAAACTATCAAAAACAGTTAAACATAGAAAATAGATATTCATACAAAGACATAAGATGTTTTGCTAATCACAGAGCACCAGTTAAGGCCTTTTAACAGCAAGTGCCATTGTTTGAAAATGTTCTACTGAATTACTGCTTGCCATTGCCATTGATGGGAAGCTTCTTGAAGTTTTCACACTCCAGGAGGGCTTTGATTTTGGGACGGGCAGCCATCTTATCCACATAGCTCTTGAGAGCTGGGAAGGAGTCCAGAGAGGCAGAGCAAAGGACTTTATGATTCAGCAGAAGGTCGAACAGGTTGTAGTCAGCAAATGAGATCTGAGAGGAGATTTGAAACATGGGTGGCAGTCAGAATTAATGTACTAAATTACATCCGTTACTCTTCTGGTGTTTGTGCTGGATTTCTCACCTGATCACCAACTAGGAATCCAGATTTGCTTTTGGACAGAATAGATTCAAATGGTTTGAGGTGGTTGGGCAGATCTTTGCAGTATGCTTCTTTACCAGTCTCCTACAGATGGGGACACAAAAACAATATCAATGTCTTGGGTAATATCACAAAAAAAAAACTTGATGTTTACCATGCATTTGCACCAAAATGCAATAAATGGTAAAAAATGAATAAAATTAAAAGAAAATAGGAATAAAAAAAAAAAACTGAATGAATTTATATATAAAAAAATATTATTATTTAAATTTAGTAATGATTTACTTATCTGACTCAGACTAGATTTACAGTCACATCAGTACTTACATATTCCTGGTAGATCAGCTTAATGTATTTTAGGCGAAGATCTTCAACTGAATCATTCATCATGTCAATAAGAGAAGCCTCACAGTCCTTTTTTCCATATGCACCTCAATGTGTAAAAGAAAAGATTATAACACTTCTGTATATAATGTATATTGTATTTCATTTTAAAAAGAAAGCATGCATAAACGCAACAAGGAAGGTTTTAAACAATAGTATGCTAAACTATTGCCACATGACCACATTACATTGCATGTTTAATGCAGCGAGTGGCATCCAGTTATTATCTCGGAAAGAAATGTTTAAAATGTAAATTATAAAATAGCATACAGTTTGTTTGTTTTTTTTTATATAAAAATACTGAATTTAAATATTTTAGTATACATTTTTATATCAAATTCTTAAAAATGGGTAGAAAATAATACATTTGTATTGTATGCGTTATATATAAAATATAATTTAAACTTTTTATTCTTTATACTTTTAAGCTTTATAGGAATATTAAACTTAAAATCTTAATTTAAAATATTAAATTAAAATCTTTTTTTTTTTTTTTGCTAAACTTTAGAATTAGTTCACAAAATGCAAGTTAAAAATGAAGATAATCTTTTCCAAAATGTTAAGTGTCTTTCGAGGGGGTTAAATCAAACAATGTAATACAACATATTTCAGGGACAAAGGATTTTGACAAAAAGAATATGCTGGTGCATCTTCTAATATTAAAAACTTGTGGGTCATCCTGGAATTACCTATTTGGCAATGGGAACGAACAATCTGGTCCCACTGACTTGAAAAATTATAAAGAAAAAAAATAAATCAAGAAAAAAAAAAAAAAAAAAAAAAAAAAAAAAATATATATATATATATATATAAGAACTCTTGTTTAAATTCAGGGTAAAACTACAACAACAACAAA
The DNA here is from genome assembly GCF_001515605.1 of Sinocyclocheilus anshuiensis. NCBI lineage: Eukaryota > Metazoa > Chordata > Actinopteri > Cypriniformes > Cyprinidae > Sinocyclocheilus > Sinocyclocheilus anshuiensis. The sequence goes on along the minus strand of NW_015556043.1, from coordinate 180,472 downwards.
AAAGTTGAATTGGCTTTTTGAACCACTGATGTTCACGACTGTCTTCATCCCACAGTCAGGTGTGATTGATTGCAGCACAGTCACACTACAAGTGAGATCTGCAACAGGTAAAGTCAATGACTTCAGGTTTGTGTGCCTGTCCTCCCACCCCAAACACATGCACCCATACACAAAGCACTTCTGGTGCTAATTGGAATGCTAAATCTAGTCACAAATGAATTTCTCCTGCAGTTTCCTCTCTCCAAGACTCTTTAAGGCAGATCAGGGGCATAGTTTATATCACCTCTTTTCACTGAAATCCCAGTAGTCTTTTCATTCTCTCATTCTATAGGATCTTATGACGTGAACACCTTAGAAAAATGTAAAAGAAAGTAGCAAGAGTAATTTTAACACCCATCTGTGGTGACAAAACATGTCACACTGGCATACAGTGTGATTAGGGCATAAAAGTGATTAACACTTCTATGCTCTTCTATTCTTCTGTGCTCTTCTGAGGCAATAATTAATGTGAGACATGCCATCTTTAAATATCTGTTTAAGAATTGCATGAAATATTAAAGCAATGTTAAAGGCCCCAGTATACTTCCAGTGAAATCAAAAAATGAACTGGTGTGACATAATTTAAAACATTTTGTTTGAAATTCATGTTGGGAGTTTCGAAAACAGCTTTCCAAAGCAAGCTTTCCATAAACGTTTTGAACTACTATTGGTCCATGGTGATTCCATAATTGGTAGATGTGCTTTGGGACTCTGCCTAATTTAAAAAATTAAAAAAAAAAAAAAAAAAAAAAAAAAAAAAAAAAAAAAAAAAAAAAAAAACTTCTCCCAACATTGGGACTGATTTCATGGAGCAGGTGGTCATTATAAAACAAACTTAAGTACGCTTGATTTTATTCTAATGCATTAAAATAGTGATTGTTACCATGTTTGCGACCCAAATGCCTTAACATGGCATTGGACTGATACAGGACCAGGTCACCATCTTCAAATTTAGGCAACTGTCCAAAGAGCTAAAACAAATCAAGAAGCATGTTAATGAAGGAATACAGTTTAAACTACATTAAACCGTGCATAGATTTACATTTATTAAAAAAAAAACAAAAAAAACACTAGTAGTTCTCCAACTCACACAGCTGCCTTTCAGATCACCCTTCATCCACTCCTCTATGGACACCACATTCTCCTTCAGCTGCTGCCCATTGTCTGCCAGCATCATCTTCAAGGCACCACATCTGCCTGTGAGATGCACATGACACGGGGTTAACAGCAATCTACAATTCTCCAAGTGTGTGATCACATGATGCATCAAAGACATTAGACACAATGTTGGCCGTAACTTGAGTGTTTGCAGACTTGAGTGTCAAAGGATTTTTTTCCCCCTTTTTCTCCCCAGTGTGTGTGGGCGGAAGTTAACTGCCATTCCTCCCAATCTAGGGCAAATGCCTTCAGACAAATGTCACATTTTGATTGGACAACCAAAAGCTGGCTGGCATGAGAGAACATGCAGGCTGCCAAAGATTAGCAGCGGAGCGAAGAATATTAAACTTTTTATTCTCTGAACAGAGACGGTATTGTGCATCGTTTTACTAAAATAACAGACATAATATAGATATATTGTAAATACTAACCCAGCTAACAAGGAATGTTCTCAGAACATTCTTTAACGTTCTGGAAAGGTTCTCTCAAAGTCAAAGTTATGAACAAACATTCTTCCAGTAACGTTACTAGAACATTTGTGCAAAGTTATCTGGTCTATAATAACGTTCTCAAAACATTAGCACAAAAACATTTATACGTTGCTCATGGAACATTTTATATTTGAAACATTTTAGTTTGACATTCATCTAACGTTTTTTTTAAATGTCAATACTTGTTTCGGAATGTCCAAATAACATTCAAATATAGTGTTCACATACCATTTGGTAAATTATACAATGGAAACTTGCCTTAAAAAAAATTAACTACTAAAACATTTTAAAAACTGGAGGTTTTGATATACTATGTGTATTATGAAATAATTCTGAAATAACTTAATAGGAATGTTAGCAAAACGTTCTTAGAATACAAGTTTGTTAGCTGGAAATCTGTATTATAAAATATGCAAATAATAAAATTTTAAATCTTGTTAAAGTTGCATGCAAATTCAATCAATTACTTAAATATAAGCCTTCTTTAATAGTTACATATGGCTCGCATTGCAATTCATTACCGGGATATATCGCATTACCGAATACCGGCACAAGTCTACATGCAACTTGCACTTCTTTTGTTTGCAGCGCCATTACATAATACGGTTTAAACTGAACCACTTCACGATTCCAGAATTTTCTGAGGGGTAACACGCATCATGTGACAAGATTACAGAATCAGCCTTTCATACAAACCTTTCACTGGAAAGTACGTGAGTGTGTAGGGAGCCACTGCAAAAAAAAAATAGAAAATAAATAAACAGGAAAACAGTTAAGAGAGGAACTGCAGGACACATGAAAACAGCCTAAAAGGAAGTAATCAGGGGGAGTGTATTGCAGCGATTGTAAAGGCAGATTTGCACGCTAGCTAAATACTTTGTTTACTAGAATGCCCTGTCTTTTTCTGAATGCGCGAGCAATTAAGCATTACATGACGCTTTCGTTCATGCACATACAATAATGTAACGTTAGCCTACTTCAAAATAGTTATGTAAGGTCATGCAAAACCTTAGAAATATGATTAACACATATTGCAGTTTTAAAACGTATCGTTCAGTTTGGCTATGCAGGCGTTGAATGGACTCGAGCAGATCTATTTAAATAGCTGCACATTATTTAATGCAGGCTTAAGCTCTATCTTCTAAAGACACATTGTTGAGTGCAACGACGCCGTCAGTGATTTGTTATAGCAGCGCAATACAATTATTTGCAAGCAACACATCCGACATAATGTAGATCTAATGCACGACCATACGTACTTAAAAGTGCATGAGGTACTTACTCGTGTAGAATAAAGTGGGTAGTGAAGGCTGTTTCAGACAATGCGTGAGCTGCTCCTGAAGTGCAGAGCACAGAAGCTCGCGCGACGCTCCTTTTATAAGCCTTGAAGTTTTTTTGATGAGTCATGCACGCGCCCTCTTTGCACGCAACAAAACGCATGACTGATTGCCAGTGGGTCATTTGTGATGTTATAGTACATGCAACTTTAAAAAGAATTTTGATGCTGTTTAAGGAATAGCAGACATTTAGAAATATGTTTTGGTTAACCAAGCATCTGAACTTTTTATAAAGAAAATAAAGCAGGCTAAAGGTAGAAATAAAGCGAAATGTTAGTCAGTGAGGGACTAACAGTTAGCTTACATGATTTTGTCAACTGAAAATGAATTTTAATATTTTAATTATTAATCATCTTGTGTTATCAAGTTTGTAATTTTATCAAAAATCAAATCAACTAATACATCAAAAAAACATTACATGAACTTGATTTTAAAAATAGAAATAGTTAAAAATTGTGTCATAATAAATGTCAGTTTGACCCAGTTTCCAAGGAATCCTTTAGCAAGCCTTTGGCAACCACAACACATTTTCCTATTGAATCTGGTTTATGTGTTTTGCATGTCTTTTTAATAGTCTTACACACCAATAAATAAACAAATACATACATACATACATAAAAAGAGGAAAAGAAAGCCAGTTCAGATGCAGGTCAGATAAGGTTGTTTATGTCATTCTCGAGTTGCCGGGGGCGTGGCTACGGTTGCCAACTTCAGAAAAGGATAAATCACTGACTGTATAAAAACAGTATGTAAATAGGCCTAGTACTGTATGACATTCATTGGTCATTTTGTGTTTCAAGAACGAGGTCCAAGGTTAAGAATACAACAATAGTGAAAAGACAACTTCCCTTATTGATCACGTCTTCCCTCAGGTAGAAGTGGCTGGATGTTGGACTCATGAAAAATAATCACGTTGTTTGCATTTGTAAAAACGGCTATGTTCACTAATCAAACACTTGTCCAAAAAGAATGATTAATTCACAGTTTAGATTTTGTTATTTGTGGTCTAGGTGGTACATACGGCATATGCCTTAAATACGGGACAATCTTGATGCCCTAAATACGGGACGATTAACATGCACGCATTCACTCTCACACAGATGCAGGAAAAGAGAGGAATGAGAGAGATATCTTGTTTTATTACTTGCATTGCAGTGACTACCAGTGCATCTTTTTGTTGATCTCAGAGGAGCTTGTTACTCAATCCACCTGGGTAACAGCTTTTAGCACTGGAGATTAGGCTACAACTAACCAGATGTAGGCTAAACAAATAGGGTTTGGCTCTACAGTCTACAAGAGTTCAGTCTGATGAGTCAAAATATATATTTGCAAGCAAAAAAAAAAGTCAAATTTGCTTGCAATATCCTATTTGTTTAAACAGTCTAGCCTTAGATGGTATGTTTACTCAAAAGTGAAACTTGTGATTTCTTGTTCAAAGGTCATGATGCAATGCATACACATTCTTGAAAATCATCTGCGCCTCATTAAGGAAGTGCTGAGAGTGTAAGAGAATCATTTATTCATAATTCTTATAGAAAAAGGTCACTTGAGTAAAGATATTAAAACTGCCCTTATATAGTTGCCATTTTAGCATAATTTGATCAACTGTAGTTTCAAGTGTAAAAGAGGGAGCAGCATGCACTGTAACCTGTGTAGGCTACATGCATACAGTATCTAAATACACTATGTCTGGCCTCATGCGTATATGTCTTCACACCTCAATCGGTCATTGGGAATTTGCTGTTGTTTCATAAGAACTGGTGCATCCTGTTCAGCTCTCAATGTGGAGGTGAATACAGTCAACTACTGGTGGTGGATGAGGAGATACCCCCTGACAATGTAAAGCGCTTTGAGTACTTAGAAAAGCGCTATATAAATGTAATGAATTAATTATAATTAACTATGTAAAAGTGCAAAATCACCATTACACACCTGTTATACAGGCTATAGCACAAATCTAGGAAACATGTAGATGTTGCTGTACGGTGTTGAAATACTCTGGATGAAAACAGACATCAGTGGTACCATTAAATGTTTATTGGAACAAAATGCATTGTATGTGCATATAAGTGTTGGTTTGGGTTGCAAGCACTTTGAACCTTGAACCTTTTAAATTCACCTATGAGCTGACCAGAACACATCCGCGGGCTGTTTTAATAGGGGGCAAGGTCTTCATGCAGTTCCTGGAGATATTATCTGTTCCTGACTCTGAAGCGAGGTAACGTATAACGTTATGTCGTTGGCCAATGAAAGTAGTGGTTATGCAACAGCATTTTACTGTTGAGAAATAACTCATTTAGTATTTGGTCTATCTGGGATTCATTCATGTCACTCCAAGCAGCTGTACAGACAGAGAAGTTCAATAAAAACTTGAATATTTACCAACATACCAACATTGGGCCTCATGCATGAAACATTCGTAAATAAAGGAGTAAATTCTGAGTAGTTTGCGCGTAAAACGGACCTTCCCGAAAACTCTCCTCCGAATTCACAAACACTTCGTACACATCAGATTTGATAGTTAAACTAGTGTATGTTAATGAATTCCAATCATTCGTAAATAGGGCGCTCATGCACGCTCATTCACAATTAGCATAATCCCCGCCTATGAATTACAGCTACGCAAATTGCGTGTCCATGAACACGGTGGAATATTCTGGTCTACTTTCTCAGGTTTGGCTCCAGTATATTGCATAAATGCTAGGTGTAAATGTCGTTCTTACCAACTAACATTTTGAAAATACGAACACTTTCATGAATCCGAAAAATTACGTTAGAACGGCTTTACGAACGATTTACACAAAAATTCGTTCTGCTCGTGTTTCATGCATGAGGCCCATTGTGTGTGATATTTTTAGTTAGAATTCTATGGATTTTTTCAATGGAAAATATTTTTTTTTCAAAGGCAACTTAAACTTTTTATTTTACAAATTTGACTTTTTTCCTTGCAATTCTGAGTAGAGCTACAGACTTTTTCTCTCAGTTCTAAGAAAAAAGTCAGAATTGCAAGATATAAACTCAAAAATCTGAGAAGGAAAGTCAGAACTGTGAGACAAAAAGTTGCAATTTCCCTTTAAAAAACAATCAATTGCGAGATGTAATCTCTGAATTCTGATAAAAAAGACAGAATTGCGAGATATCGGATGTGGGATGTAATCTCGGAATTGCAGGAAAAAAGTCTGAATTATGAGTTTATATGTAGTTTATTGCAATTCTGAAAACTGTCCAAATTGTGAGATAAAAAGTAAAGATAAACTAATATGATCTGTGTGTCAGTTAAAGCATTTATGCTTGGCTTTTCCTATAATGTTTTCTCTGAGGAGTCTGTTACTCCTCTCACCCTGGTAGCAGCTCAAGAGACTGCTAGCTAACCCAGCATAAACAAACAAGGAGTAGCTGTTACTGTAATCCCAAAGTGGATGAGCCAATTAAGTTTTAGAAGTGATATTCTGCAAGCCTGACATGTCAAATATGTGCTTGCAATGGCCTTTTTGTTCGCATTTTATGGCCTGAAGTTTTTGGTCTTTAAATGAATTACTAGCTAAGAACTGTTCTCAGTTGTAATCTGTCTGGTTACTGCCATTTCTTATTGTCAGTATCATTCAAACAGACTCTGCAGATAAGCTATAATCAATAGAGAACATGGCATGCATCTAAGAAAGCCATGCATCTCAGAAAGTAACAAATGTTCATAATATTTCACTTCACAATATTAATTGAAATTACAAGGACAAGCACATCAGCATCATGTATTGCATTAAAGTTTTTTACTGATGGAAGTGTTATTACGGATAATGGACTAATATTTTGGCCAAAAGCAACAGTTTAAAGTTAAAACGTATTGTTTCTTACAAACACAGATTTTTGCTTCATAAGACATTAATTGATGGAATGTAGTCATGTGGATTACTTGTGGATTATTGTAATGTTTTTATCAGCTGTTTGGACTCTCATTCTGATGGCACCCATTCACTGCAGAGGATCCACTGGCGAACAAGTGATGTAATGCTACATTTTTCCAAATCTTTTGAAATGAAGAAACAAACTCTACATCTTGAGTGGTCTGAGGATGAGTACATTTTTGAACTTTTCCTGTAACAACAAAATGCTCAAGGAGAAGTGTTAAAAGGTATATTTAATAATGAGAATGGATATTATTGAGGAGCTGGGCAATCATTTCCCCTCCATTTCCTCACAGGTTAGAAACCTGGGCGTTATCATAGACTCAGAATTATGTTTGTCCAAACAAATTAATTCTGTTGTTAGGAACAGTTTTTATCAATTACGGGTCATCTCCAAACTTAAATCATTTTTGTCTTTTCAAGATTTGGAGAAGGTTATTCATGCTTTTATTACCTCACGTTTAGATTACTGTAATTCACTGTACTCAGGTCTTCCTCAGTCATCGCTTTCACGCCTCCAGTTGGTACAAAATGCAGCTGCAAGGCTGCTGACTGGGGCAAAGAAATATGACCATGTCACTCCAATTTTAGCTTCGCTTCACTGGCTTCCGGTCCATTTTAGAGTTCAGTTTAAGATTCTGTTGTTTGTTTTTAAAGCTCTAAACAATCAAGCTCCATCTTATCTTAAAGATCTTATTATCCCTTTGTCATCTACCATCTACTTTTAAGATCCACTGACAGGGCTCTTTTATCTGTCCCTCGTTCCCGTTTGAAAACTAAGGGTGACAGAGCCTTTTCAGTCACTGCCCCCCGTCTGTGGAACCAATTGCCTCTAGACTGCCGCCTTGCACATTCCATTACCATTTTTAAATCGAGGTTGAAAACGTATAATTTCTCCTTAGCATTTTTATTTAATTTCATTGTTGTGTTATTGTCTGTCTTTTTTTTATTCTTTTCTGTGTTTCCTTTTCTCTTTTAATTTGATTTTACATTGTTAAGCACTTTGGATAGCTTTGCTATGTTGAAATGTGCTATATAAATAAAATGTACTTACTTACTTACTTACTATATTTTCAGTGAAATTCTAATTTTTGTTTTCTAGGCCTCAGTTAAAGAGAACTTGCGAGTGCCATGCAAATGCTGCCCTATTTGCCTTTAATAATTTTCAAACCCTCTGTTTACGGTGACTTGCATGTTTAAACAGTGAAAGGATGGACCAATGCAAACCAATTAATCTCTATGTAAATCTTAAAGCATGTTTATCATACTCGACACACAGGTCCCTCCTGCCTCCCATCAGTCTTTGTGACTGTATTTGCAGTGATTAATCAAGAACTGGTTCTTCCTATCACCTGAAGTGCAGTGTCACCATGCATAACAAACAAATTAAATTCTATAGAAAAAAAACTGTTAAGTGTACTTGCACCCAGCAACATTTATCAATGCATAAACACTGAAAAGTGCTGAAATCTATTATTTATTTCCAGGTTCCGATTTAAGGCATTGACAGTCTAAAGTTAGTAAGATTGAACAATATGACAAGTCATGACATGACAACAGAGACAAAAAGATAGACTTTTAAAACTTATAAAAACTGTGCATAAGTTGCACAAGTTTTCCCCTTTTTAGGGCACATCTAGACTACAGATATTCTCTCTAAACCTTGTTGTTTATGCAAATGATTATATTAACCCTTATATTTACTTTATATATTATATAAAAAACACATCTCTTCCATCCACACTTGACACTCTATCACTAGCATTCTCTATTCTAATTCTAATTGTTTTCTTTGTATTTATTACAAAACTAATAAATAAACAAACAAACAAATAAATAAATAAAAAACTTGACCCTCTAACACTAGCACGTTCTATTCTATTTTTATTCTATCTACATGTTTTCTTTTTATTTATTAAAAACAATAAATACATAAATAAATAAATAACCTTGACCCTCTAACACTAGCACTCTCTATTCTATTTTTATTCTATCTACTTGTTTTTCTTTTATTTATTAAAAAAACAATAAATAAATAACCTTGACCCTCTAACACTAGCGCTCTCTATTCCCTTTCTATTTTTATCTACCCGTTTTCTTTTTATTTATTTATTAATAAATAAATAAATAAACCTTGACCCTATAACACTAGCGTTCTCTTTCTATTCTGTCTATACTTTTCTTTTTATTTATTATAAAAAAAACATACAAAATTAAAAATATTAATTTAACCCTCTAACAGCTCTCTCTATTCTATTTCTATTCTTTCTACTTTTTATTTATTATACTGCGTTAGACTACCCGGGACTTGTCACAGCACTTATATATTGTTGCTCTTAACCCAGCTCTTTTAGAGAACTACAAACTGGTATCCCTTCTACCTTCCATTGCAAAAACACATGAACGAGTTGTGCTTAACCATGTCTTTGACTTTCTCAAAAAGAAAAACCTCCTGGTCAGCAACCAGTCTGGCTTCAGAAGAGGACATTCAACCGAGACTGCCTTGCTCTCGGTTGTTGAAGCCCTAAGACTGGCAAGAGTGGCTTCCAAATCTTCAATACTTATCTTGCTGGATCTGTTCGCTGCTTTTGACACTGTTAACCACCAGATCCTCCTGTCAACCCTATTGGCAAAGGACATCTCAGGAATTGCACGCCAGTGGGTTGAGTCTTACCTCTCAGATAGGTCCTTCAATTTCCAAGTCGCAATACCTAACTACTGGGGTGCCTCAGGACTCAGTACTTGGACCACTTCTCTTCCCTGTCTACATGGCATCACTAGGTTCTGTCATTCAGAAACATGGCTTTTCGTATCACTGCTATGCTGATGACACTCAACTCTACTTCTCATTCCATCCTGATGATCCGAAGATAGCTTCTCGCATCTCAGCTTGTCTAACAGACATTTCTTGCTGGATGAAAGACCATCACCTTCAACTCAACCTAGCCAAGACAGAACTGCTTGTGGTTTAACAAACCCATCACTTCATCACAATTTCACCATCCAGTTAGGCGCATCAACCATAGCTCCTTCAAAGACATCCAGAAACCTTGGAGTTGTGATTGATGATCAGCTGAATTTCTCAGACCACATTGCTAAAACTGCCCGGTCCTGCAGATTTGCTTTATACAACCTAGGAAGATCAGGCTCTTTCTTTTGGAACGTGCTACACAACTCCTTGTTCAAGCTCTCATTTTATCCAACCTGGACTATTGCAATGCTCTCTTAGCAGGTCTTCCAGCCAATTCTATCAAACCTCTACAACTAATCCATAATGCGGTTGCAAGATTAGTCTTTAACGAGCTGAAAAGAACGCATGTCACACCTCTGTTCATCAATTTGCACTGGCTACCAATAGCTGCTCACATAAAATTCAAGGCATTGATGTTTGCCTACAAAACCACCACTGGCTCTGCATCCCTTTAGTTAAATTCACTACTTCAGAATTATGTGCTCTCTAAGCTTGTGTTCTTCAAATGAACGGTGCATTATAGTGCCATATGAAGGAGGCACAAAATCACTTTCAAGGACTTTTACATGAACTGTTCCCTCCTGGTGGAATGACCTGCCCAACTGAATCTGAGCAGCCGAGTCCTTAACCATCTTCAAGAAACGGCTAAAAACACATCTCTTCCATCTTCATTTGACCCTCTAACTCTAGTACTCTCTATTCTATTTAAAAAAAAAAAAACCTTGACCCTCTAACACGTGCACTCTCTATTCTATTTCTATTCTTACTACTTTTCTTATTTAAAAAAGAGAGAGCCTCTGACACTATCATTCTCTATTCTTTTTCTATTCTATCTTATTGTTTTCTTTTTATTTATTATAAAAAAATGACCCTCTAACACTAGCATTCTCTATTCTTTCGACTTGTTTTATTTTTTATTAAAAAAGACCCTCTAACACTAGTGTTCCCTATTCTTTTTCTATTCTTGTTTTTCTTTTATTTATTATATAAAAAACCTTGCTACATGTACTGTGTTAGGCTAACCGAGACTTTTCACAGCACTTACATATTATTGCCTTTTTGTTGGTTTTGATTGATTCTATTGCCCTCATTTGTAAGTCGCTTTGGATAAAAGCGTCTGCTAAATGACTAAATTTAAATATTATATTATATTATATTATATTATATTATTTTCCACATTTCCAAGTCATTTGGTATAAAAGGATCTGTTGATCCACCACCATACTATCTTCTATAGTAGCAACTCTTTCAAAATAAATCATCAGGAAAATAAAAAAATAAAAAGTATAATATAGCAGTTCAATCTGCAATTGTAAAACCCAGATTTAGCGTGAATTAGAATGAAACCCATAGTGAATTAGTCTTCTGGTTGGGCTTGATTACTAGATTGACAAAGAAATTGACAAACATGATTCATAACTATTATATTAATACATGATAATGCAGGCATATAGAAGTTAATTTCAGCATACGCCCATGCAATCAGGTAAAAAAAAAAAAATGTTCATACATGCCTGCTCTCCCCCTTTTTTTCTTGTCTATTGTCACTGTTAGTCACACCACTTGCAAAAAGCATGCTTCAAACACTGAGTTCAGATAACAAACCACCATTCAACACCCAGACTATCATGTTACAGTTCCCGGCTAACACTCTGCTTTCTGGATCCTCATGAAATGTTTAAGTGCAAATTGTTTGGACAGTTTTGAATGAACTGGACTTCAGTCATGTTTAAAAGTGATGCCTAGTCCTAATAATATAGCTCTGAACATTACTTACAGTATATGCCAATGTTATTTATTAAGTTGTTAATGTGATGTTTGCATGAATTAATGTACAGGAATAAAACCATTAAATAGTATTCACTTGTAATGGATAAAAGAAGATAGCTATATTTCATGTAAATAATTGATTAGTAGTGCTGAACTCTGTAAAGGATCAGCGCCATCTGTGAGCAATTTTTCCACACCCACACAAATCAAACAAACCTTCTGAAGTCTAAGCCACAAAGTTCAAAGTTCACTGATCACATACTCAATAAAATGCCAATGAGAAGCTTTCTGTGCAAGCAGGCTGTGCATTGCAGAACTGAACAAGATAAAGACAATAAGAAGCCACACAAAAGTACAGAAAACCAGAATTTTAAGACAATATGCTCTATATAAGGGAGACTGAAGCTATTGTCACAATGTTACTCCAGTAACGTTTCTATGGAAGCCCGTTTCCGCCAGATATTAAAAAAATCAAAAAGTTAATTGCGACTTTTTTTAAATCTCAGTTTTGACTTTTGTCTTGCATTTCTGAGAAAAAAGTCAGAATTATGATAGAGACTCAGAATTCTGAGGAAAAAAATAATTTTAGAGTTCAGATATCTATTTATAAACTCTATAGCAATTCTGTCTTTTTAGAGTTTACATCTTGCAGTTCAGTTATTTTGTGTCTGGCACAGAATAAAAAAAAATAATAATAATATTTTTATCTTACAATTCGGACTTTGTATCTTACAGTTAAGAAAAAAAGTCAGAATTGTGAGATAAAAAAGTCACAATTAGCCTACCTTTTTTATCTGACGGCGGAAACAAGCTTCCATATATTTCTCATTCTAACTGAGGACAGTTAATTTAAAAATGTTCAACAATTTGTTCCTAAATATCATGAGCATCACAGAAAGGTAAACAATGCTAAACAAGGACTGTAACATTAGTCTGGGTATTGAATTGTGGCTTGTAATCTGAACTCATTGTTTGAAGCATGCTTCTTTGTGATGTGACACAAGAAAAATAAAGGTAGGGGTTAACTTGTTTATATTTGAATGGTTGAGCGTGTCATGAAACATACACATGCTATTCATTGAGACGAAAAAAAATAAAGCATTCAACACATACTTACAATAATAAATAGACGTCCTGTAGGATGGGTAGCACTTCCATCAGCCTCTTTAGGATTTGTTGGTGTTGTGTGATACATTAGTATTGTGTTACAGCCAGGGCTGGAAATGGAGAGGAACGGGGGACGGAGTTCCAGTTCCAACTGCTCAGGTTTTAGTTGTTTTTTGGAAAGGGATTTCTATATTTTAACCATTCAATAGCATACAAAAGGTATTGTATTCTCACGAATCCCAGTTATGCACATAAACGTAGCGCAATATTTAAAGCTGCAGTCCGTAACTTTTTTGGATAAAAATTATCCAAAATCAATTTTTGAGCAAGTACATAACCAGCCGTGTTCAAAACTATCGCCTTACTTTAGCTCAATTCACAATTTGAATAATTTGAAACATAATTTGAGTGGTACAGGTAGGTTTTCGCGGGAAATTCGAGCATGGCGCTGCATCATTTATGTCACGTCTGTAAACATAAAGAAGTTGTCGCGGCTAGTATGCTATATCGCGAGGATGCTGCAGGTGACGGATCGTTTATAGCCTTTTCTCACAGCAGCTGGAATAAATGGCAGATTGTAATCCAGAAAGGTCGAAACCACAATCATCAGTGACTGGAGATTCACCCGTAGTCAAAACCAAAAGAATTCGTACTGAGAATTGGCTACAGAAAAATGTAATGACTGAAATTAGAATATTTTCCAGTTTTAAATGTGCATCTGATTACAGATAGGCTACGTGGAATTACTCTGTACTAAAAATATTTATTTCAAAGAGAATGAGTTGTAAGGAACTTTAAATTTGCTTTTTGGGTTACAATAACAATTTCTTTGAAATTTCCATGAAATTTGAATGTTATGACAATTAGAGATTAGACTGTACAGAAATGGAAATCTACAGGTAACGCTAATAGGCTACACACTAAATACACTCACTCACGCAATGCTGATGTTATTATAACGTCAACAATTTGAAAACAAAGTATAACAATAATAATAAATGGCACGGTTTGATGTGATATGAGCTAACCGATAGTTAGATTTAATCACCATTGATAGCACAATTGATTGTAATGTTTTTTTTTCCTCAGTTGATCAGAACAAAAGTGGAAGTTGTTACTTACTTGTTCAGATGACATTCTGTATTTGGGTCATACTTTCAAGATGTAGAATCAGAGCCATGCCGGTGCACAACCCACGCAAGGAAGGTTAATTCCGCAAATAGCTGCAATTGCAGGTTTTCAAACAGAGATGGCGACAAAGAGGCAAAACTTACGGACTGCAGCTTTAAAGGGTTAGTTCACCCAAAAATGAAAATTCTGTCATTAATTACTCACCCTCATGTCGTTTCAAACCCATAAGACCTTAGTTCATCTTCGGAACACAAATTAAGATATTTTTGATGGAATCTGAGAGCTGTCTGACCCTGCATAGACAGCAACGCAACTGAAATGTTCAGAAACGTATGGCAAGGAGATCTGTAAAATAATCCATGTGACATCAGGGGTTCAACAGTAATTATAAGAAGCTACGAGAATACATTTTGTGCGCAAAAGAAAAAAAAAAAAAACCTACTTTATTCAACAATTCGTCTCCGCCGCATCACCCTGGTGCCATTTTGGAGAATATTCGCTGGACGTAAAACAACGTATGCTGTGCTGTGTCCTGTTCCAAATCTTGCTCCTCACAAAACAGATCGTGAAAACAGACTGCAGTTTTTGTTCAGTGCTGCTTCATTCAAGCTCAGATCCTGTCATTATAACAAACAAAGTGTAGACTAAGTGCAGAGAGCTTCATTATTTATAAAGGAAGTTTGTGAGATCGCGATGATCTAAGACGACTGACAGCTTTTTAATGATTATAAAGGGAGTTTGCAAATGTGATACTGAATTTATAAATTTTTTATTTCATACAAAAGTTCATATTAAGTGACTTATATTTTAGGAACACTCTATTTCGTCAACTAGTTTCAAACAAAGTCACAGCTGAGCTGCTGCGCATCTCTGAGCAAACACAACGATGTTTCGTTTATGAGTGAATCTGCGTTTTTGAACAAATTTAGTGTCAATGATTTAATGACCTATTCATAAATGCTTCGTTTCTAAATGAATCAGCCGTTTGAACGAATCGATTGAATGAATGATTCAGTGAAAACACAGTGACTTGCCGCCCCCTGCTGGCGGTTTCAGTTTCATTTTTAAAGTATAATTTGAGTTATTTGAATCGTTTACTATTTCTATATTCAAAACTTTATATTTAAAATATTAATCTCATAAAATTATTATGAATTTAAATACATTCACCTCTGAGCCTCGTTAAACAGTCTGTAAGTATTCCTTAATTTGTGTTCTTCTGTGCACCTCTTAGTGCAAAGATAAATTGTTGATGCTAATTTCATTTGACTGTTAACTTATTCTTCCTAACCATGTCTTATTATTTTAATTGATTTTTTTTTTATTACAATTTTTGGAAAGTGTTGTAAACTATTACATATAATCTACAAATCATGCAATAATGTACCACTAAATAAGAAGTGTTTTTTTTATTTATTTTTTTTTGTATGGAGAGCTTAGCTAATCAGGCCAGTTAGAGACAATTACTAATCATTCTCAAATCAATCTGTTTTTTTTTTTAATTAAGCACAAGGAGTCATTAATGATGCATACATTGTAACGTGCAAATTCACACACAATTTATTTTTAATTTGGCCAGAATTGCAGGGTGCCTATCTTAATATCCAAGAAGGTTTAGAGAAAATATGAAATAAGTTAGTCTTTATGAGTATTAAGAGTTTCTCTTGAGATTTAAAACTTGCAACAGCAGCGAATACTGACGCTGAGAACCAGAAACGGAAAACACGCGCCATGCGTACAGTCACTCCATAATAAAAGTCCCTGAGTTTATTTTTAGCACGCTTGAAAAATAAAGCATGGTTTAGACCACGGTTTTCAGCAAAGTCGCTTTAAAATAACATGGGATGGGCTATTCAAGTAAAATGAACTGACTTGACTTTAAATAAATACACCATGATTTTGACATTTGCTATGAACATAGATATGTATAGTTTCTAGAATCTAGCTGTTTCTATGGGCCGCTTTACTTAACATACGTAACCAATCCGCCATATTGGAACGGTCACAGCAGGTCTAGTTAAAAGCATTTATGAATATCTATTTGCAACAGACTTAAGCATATTATTTTGCTAAACTAAGACAATACAACAAGACATAGCCGTTAGCTAACACAACATTTAAAAGGTACAGTTAAAAAACCCTAATATTAAGCTAATACATATTACATATTTAAACACACACACATCAAACACATTTTTACCTGTGAAAGTTTATCCGATTTCTTCAGGAATTTATATTTTGGTTTTTACATCCAGAAGCTGTGCAATGTTGTTGCATCTTAAAACACATTGATTGTTATTGTCAGTGACATATAGACCGTTCCAAGATGGCGGATGCATCAAAGTGTCTATTGTGGTCGAATGTGGATTCTACCTATAACGTTACACATATCTATGTTCATGAAACCTGATTGAACTTCCGCATTTTGTTTTCCTGCCAACTGACAGACAAATGCATTGCGGATGTTGTAGCTTTTGGTAAAAGGGAACGCAACCTTTCCATCTGTTTTTTAGTCGTATGGCACCAATGTCAAAAATGTTTCGTGTTTTTAATGCAGACAGCCAAGTTTCATAAAATTTTTCATGAGGTGAATTCCCTCTAAGGTGGTTTTCTTGTTAAGTGACTAGATTTCTGGAAACCAGGGACATTTCCTAGTTCAGTGTTCAAAATATAATATCTGAAACATGAATTAAAAAAAAAAACCGGGGACAATATAATATATTTTTGTATGTTTTTTTTTCTTTAATTATTGTGGGTTCCATTTACTGTTATTATAATTTATAATTTGTTGATGTTTTAATGCAATTCACCAAAATCACAGTGAAAAATAATAGTAACCACTGCAATTAGTGTACAGATTAAATCTAGGACTTACAACATTTCAAATAAATTAAATAAATACATCAAACTATATTTCAAATTTAATATTTATTTTATTATTTGTAATATTTTGTAGTTTCATTTAATATTTTTCTTTACACAAGCTGTGAGTAAATTGTATATAGTAACTTTTATTTTGTTAGTGGTATTTTATACATGCTTTTGAAGGCTGTTGGTCGGTTTTGAACGTGTTGTAAAACAAGGAGATTTCCAGGGACGGGTCTAGTCCGGGACATGATTCGTCCCCAGAAAAACAGTGACTGAATGGTTGTAACTCCCCAACCCAATGGCCCAAATTTAAAAGATGTTGAAGATGGCAAGCATCAAGACACTCAGGACAGAAAGTGCATTGGCTGGTCTTTAAATGCATTCTGTTGGCCTGTATTGAAATAAAAGAAAATCAAATGCTTCATTTCAAATGCTTCATATTTGTTGTGTCTGATAATGCCAAAATAATATTTCAAAACTTAAGAATGTTGTGTTGAAATTAACTGCATTTCTTCAAATAGCACTTTAGTCTTTGCATATATTTATATTGTTTGCAGACCCTTTTGCTTAATAGGCCTATTTAATGTCACAACCGAACCATGGGACATCATGAATAACTTCTCCAGAATGTTCTGCTGCAATTCCTGAGGGTCAGACCATGGCCATGTGATGAGTTTAAACAAACAGACTTTTGTGTAATCCTCTCGCAGGAAAAACATGACTCTGTTGCCAAAAAAGGGAAAACATTTGATATCATAAGAAAGTAGTAATCAGAAAAGGAGGTCATCTTCCGCAGGGTTCATTTTAGTTGTGAATTTGTAGTGTGTAGACATCAAAGCATTCTTAAGAACACATATTAATCTGCATTTCAATAGGATTGTGTAAAACTTTAGTAGTGGCACATACTCGCTCTCTCTATTTGCCATTTGTATCAGCACTGGTGAAGGACCCTGAAGAGCCTCCACATCCCGGTGAAAAGGCCTCATCGTTTCAATAGAGACAGTTTCTCAGATCTGACTCCATTCTGGTATAAAAAAACTTGCAGAATGGGTTGTGATGGCTTCATGTTGATAACATTTATACTTTGTTTCGCTTGCAGACCTGTGTAATGTGCTCACAATAAATGAATTACAACACATATGTTTTCATGAATAGATTTTAATATAAAACATTAAAAATGTCAAATTTAGAGTCTCAGTGCTATTGTACTACAGTAATATTTATATGTCATAGTTACATTTCTCAGATTTCTCTCTAAATTCCTTTAATTGATAACTATATGAAAATGCATAGCTTAAACAACTAACAAGATAAAACGAAAATGCAAGCAAAAACAAGCTGACAAAAACAAATCTGAATTGCATATTTTCTCACATCTTTTTTTTTTTCTGTTGAGTAGTCCTGCTCTTATCCTACATATATACACCCTCTATGAACCAACCATTCATAATGACACTAAAAAAATCCTCAGATGAACAGCATTGATTCTCAACATTCAGGTTCAAGCAACTCAGCAATTTTGTTTGAGCTTAGGTTTTTACACAATACAAAGACATTTTAAATAAATAATGATCCACACAAGCCCATTTCTGCTCAGACATCACAAAACCAACAAACAAATCTAAAACAAACAAAATCACTTCTTAAAGGAATAATGCACTCACAGATGAAAATTCCCACACAAGCCATTTGAACTGTTTGGATGGTTTTAGGTTATTTTTGAAGCTTTACATTATGAATCACCATTTACATTCGCTGTAAGTAAAAGTGCAGCTCAAATTTCTTCCTTTTGTATTTCACACAAGGAAATAAGTCATATAGGTTTGGTAAATGATGATGACAGAATAACAATTTTTTTGGGCAAATTATTGCTAGAAATAAGATTCAGGCAACAAGTCCTGAACATTAAAGGGGTCATATGATTGTGTATTTGGTGTAATGAAATGTGATTATGCGGTTTAAGGTTAAAAAACACATTATTTTCCACATACTGTACATTATTGTTTCTTCTCTATGCCCCGCCTTTCTGAAACGCATCGATTTTTACAAAGCTCATCTGTCTGAAAAGTGAGGTGTGCTCTGATTGGCCAGCTATCCAGTGTGTTGTGATTGGTCGAATTCCTCAAGCGTGTGACGGAAATGTTACGCCCCTTACCATTTCTGGATGGAAAACCCATTATAAACGAGGCATTTGTTGCATCCAGTGGGGACATAAGTACTGACTATAATGACTTATACTGTCTTTTTATGCATTGCGTTGCATCGCGTCACGTAAACATAAAACCATGTCTGCATTTGTGATCGGAGAAATGACAAACAACAAGTGCTACTCTACACTGCTCAAAACTCACGTTTGAATCATCAGTGGCAAATTCTTTAAATATGAAAACGTACTTACAGTCTGTGAGTCAGAACAGCCGGCATTGTAGTCTACTCTTCCAGGAAACAGTCCTCGTCCTCCGTAAAATGCGTTGCTCACATCTGGATATTTGGGTTGAAGTGTTCTGGAACAGTATTGTAAATACAACTTAACC
>NW_015556043.1:155960-158653 GCF_001515605.1 Sinocyclocheilus anshuiensis | reverse complement strand
GAGGCATTTGTAGCATCCAGTGGGGACATAATTACTGATTATAATGACTTATACTGTCTTTTTACACATTGCGTTGCATCGTGCCACGTAAACATAAAACCATTTGTGACTGGAGAAACGACAAACAACAAGTGCTACTCTACACTGCTCAAAACTCACGTTTGAATCATCAGTGGCAAATTCTTTAAATATGAAAACGTACTTACAGTCTGTGAGTCAGAACAGCCGGCATTGTAGTCTACTCTTCCAGGAAACAGTCCTCGTCCTCCGTAAAATGCGTTGCTCACATCTGGATATTTGGGTTGAAGTGTTCTGGAACAGTATTGTAAATACAACTTAACCACTGATTTCTAGTCGTGTCCTCTTTTGGAAGGCCAAACAAAGTAGTTTAGCTTTCATAGCGAAACACACAGCGTCTCCACAACATGACGGCGGTGGCAACAATACTACAGTGAGAATCAAAGTTACGCCTTCATTCTTTGCGTGAACATTTGGGCGGTGTTATGCAAATCTTCCCACACAGTGACGTAGACATGTGGGGGCGTGTTTAAACGAGGCGTTTTAGGAGGACGTGGACGAGTCTTAACTTTCATAAAGAATATCTCTTTGGGTTTGAGACTTAAGTCTTTGCAACTTTAGGGATCTTATCTATTCACAAACAGCTTGTAACACTCCAAAGAGAAAGGAAAACTTGAAATGGCATCATATGACCCCTTTAATTAAACACAAAGCCAATACACAGCTAATTATCTTCTATTCACAAAGCTGAAGTGACTGTAACAAAACAACACTTGAAGTAACTGTAACAATAAATAATGTTATTAATAATAATTTGTCAGACGATGACAGCTGTGACGTACAGATAAACATTTACCCTGCATAGATTTGTGCTAGAAGCTCTCTGAAGGTTTTCTGGACCACTAATATTTTATCTACTTTGTAGCTTTACAGTTACACTATACAGTTTCCCAAGGAATGCTGGGAATGGATAAAGACAGGATGCAACAAACATCCATGCCTAAAGTTGGTTGAGAAATACTGTACATTTTGCTTATTGAAATATTCAGAATTACCTCTAATTTATATAAAATGCATGATATTATATACACACACAGATATGCGCAACAAACAACAACTGAACATAAAAAAACATGAAAAAAATGTAACAAATACAGCAATTTATATAGGACAAATTCACCAATATCATCCAGAATCGTTGATTATACAGTCACTCCAAACATATTTCAGTGCTCTACAGGTACTGAAGGTAATGAACACTCGCATACTGAATATTGCACTTTCAGTTATTATTAAAACAGGTGGAGGTAAAATATCCCACACAATTAAAAATATTTAGGCCTAAACTGAAGATGCATGCATTTGAATTGCTTGCACATTTTCCATCCATTTGCATTACACAAACAAACTAATAAAAGTAATGTGATACATATTTGTTATACATAAACGGAACAGGCTACAGATTTCTGTAATAGTACTAATAAACTGAATGCATTTTAAGTACAGTACAATTATTCGGTTTCAGCAATCAATCAATCAATCAATCAATAATAATTTGTTTCAGTCTATATTTTAACTAATTGAATATTGCTTATTCGTACTTTTTTAACTGAATAAATGTGTTTTCAGAATGAACAGATTTATGCTGAGCCATTTGAATAAATACATTTTTAAAACATTATTTAAATATTAAAAGTTATATATTAAATAGATGCAAATAGTTAATAAATTATGAAAAAATATTTTTGCGTACAGAACAGTGTTATTATAGTTAACAAAAACTGAAACAAAAATTAAAACCATAAAAAAAAAAACATTTTTGTTACTTGAAATAAAATAAACAGTGAATGAAACACTGGGGGTTTGGGGTGCTAGTTGCATAAAAAAAGCTAGTTGCCAAGGCAAATTTTCAAATTTTAATTCAGATTATTTTAACTTTAGGTTTAAAACTAAAATTGAAATAAAAATTTATAAAAAACTATATAGACTTATAAATAGTAAAATATGAAATATTAAAAATGACAAAAACACACAACAAAATTAGTAAAACTTCAAGTAAAATTAAAATGAACATTTAAATTATGTAAATAAAAAAGGATTCAATATATTATGAAAACTACAATAGTATCTCAAAGAAACTAAAATCACACAGGTGCAGAATCTTACCTGTTTTATTCATGTATGACTGACAAATATGCATCATATTAGTTTATTAGTTTATTTAAAAAATGTGTAATCAAAATGGATGGAAATTGTATGTGCAATTCAAATACTGAAATCTTACAGCTAGACCTACATTTTTGAGTGCATGGAGCTGTCAATCAAATTCTCCTTATCATTAAAGAGTGGAGCCAATGTCACACTCAAACGAAATACACAGCCAGCAAAAAAAACAACAACAACTGCCCAACATAGTGACTGCACATTTTAACTTCTAGTTAACAGTAACTTAAAAGTAAAAACTATCATCTATGCCAGTGCTTCTCAACCCTTGTCCTGGGCACCCCCCAGCACTGCACATTTTGCGTGTCTCCCTAATCAAACACACCTGATTCAACTCATTAGCTCATTAAAAGAAACTCCAGGACCTGAAATGGTTGTCAGATAAGGGAGACATACAAAATGTGCAGTGTTGGGGGGCGCTCAGGACCAGGGTTGAGCAACACTGACCTAGA
>NW_015556043.1:155174-155886 GCF_001515605.1 Sinocyclocheilus anshuiensis | reverse complement strand
TCCAGGACCTGAAATGGGTGTCAGATAAGGGAGACATACAAAATGTGCAGTGTTGGGGGGTGCTCAGGACCAGGGTTGAGAAACACTGATCTATGCCTTCATCTGCCATTATTCAGACAAAACTTAGAACAATGGCAGATGTTCTGCATATTAAAATTGAAATGTAATAAAGTATTTAACAAAGAATGACTTCACCCTTCATTGGCTCGGTGCGGATGGACAGAAGGGTTGAGTTTGTCACTGAGTTTCTGTATGAGGAGTGAGAGCTCTTCTGTGGCCTGAGATTTCTCCTCTAGCAGTTCATATCGCAGACTGGAAATATCCTGCTTGATCTCCTTCAGCTCACCTACAGATCACACGCAAATATATGAAAATATGAACACTGTCAAAAACATTATATAAATTATATTTATATAATTATATATAAATATAATTTATTTATTATAATAAATAAATTATATTTATTTATTTTTCTGTCAATAACATCCTAATCATATTAGCTTTATCACAGAATCATCCTTTTTTAATATCCAGTTGGTTGGTTTTATGGCAAATGTTCCCATTTATTGTTTTTATCAGTTATATAATCAAGAATCTCATTGTGAATCACACTTCACCTTCATTCACTTCATCATTTTCTTTGTCCACTTGTGCTTTCAGTACATAGCGTTTGATGAGACGCTTCATAATTTGCTGTGTGAGGGAATCAGCC
>NW_015556043.1:153693-155079 GCF_001515605.1 Sinocyclocheilus anshuiensis | reverse complement strand
CAGACAAAGTGAAAATCAGAGAAATCGATAAGGGTGAAATCTGCAGTGATGATTAATCATATGAGTGAAAGAGAGAGAGAGAGAGATGATGCTGGCCTTGCCTGATAGCGTGTGGGTTGATTTAGGATGCTGTTGAAGCTGTGAGAGTCCGGCATCCTCATGCTCGACTGGGTGAAGAGGTTCAGCTGTAAGCATTGAGAAATATTGATTATTGGTAAAGAGTGATGACGTCACAGGGGTTTCAACAACTGATTAACTGATTTCAGCAGTTGAGATCAAAACCAGTGAAATTACACAATTCTGATTTCAATTTCAATACAACAATAAGACCCAATATGCTATTAAATACTTATATTTACTTAATATTTATTTATTTTGTGTTTAATATTTTTAATATTAACATTAATTTATAATATTATTATTAAACATATCTATCCATCCATTCTCTAGTAATATTAAATATTTTTATATAAATTTAATATAAACTAAAGAAGCAAATGCATGTAGTCTTATTTTTCCAATTAAGTAATAATTCAAATAATTAAGTTAACAGTTAATAATAAAATAATGAAGAAAAATCAATCACAAGCAATAAACCAAAAACAATTGAATAAAGACACTAATGACATAAACAGTGCTTGCAGATTCACATGTATCTAACTGCAGTTTTAAGTGTGTAAGTAAGTACACATTCAGAAATTGATACAATTTCAGAAGCAATTCAATGTAAAATAAAATTATCTTTAACTTTTGGCCACCAGAGGGCGTAACAAACCACTGAAATCAATAAAGACTTTCTCAGCATTGTTGTTAGTGTTAACTAAAACCATGAAAAACTGTTTTCAGTAATTGAAATAAAACTGAAATAAAATAAAATATATATAATTAAGAAAAAAAAAACTGCAGTAATATCAGTTGGCTGCCAAGGAAAGTTTCTTAATTTAGTTTAAGCTGAACTTCTAAAACTACTAAAACTAAAACAGAAATATAAAGAAATATTAAAAACCTATACAGAATATTATAGTATTCTACAATAAAGCTATAAAGAAATATTGAAAAAACAACAATGAACAAAAATGTCAAAAGCATATAATGAAATTACTAAAACTAAATGAAAAAAAAAAAAAATATATATATATACATACTGTAAATAATACTAAAAAGTGCACTGGTAATTCTCTGCTAGTAAATTATCCAGTAACACACATTTCTGTTAACAGTAAAACTGAAGTGCAAAATTCAAAACACATGTTAAACACCTGTAAAAAAAATCTATATTAAGGAATAAGAAAATTCCTTCATGTTAAAGGTCCCATATTTTACACCTTTCTGGAGTTTTAGTTTAGGTTTTGATGTCCTTAAGAATATATATTTGCGGTATAAGTA
>NW_015556043.1:151193-153243 GCF_001515605.1 Sinocyclocheilus anshuiensis | reverse complement strand
CTTATATATATATATATATATATATATATATATATATATATATATAATTAGACTGATTGTATACATATCTACTATTTGAGGATTAAAATTAAAAATTAGTTAAAAACTAATAAAAATTAGTTAAAAACTATATGAAATTATATAATTGTATTATGAAAATTTAAATTCAAACAAACCATTTTCATTAGTTTTATAAATTCATTTTAAAAATATCTACTAACCAGGGATTGACTGGGATTAAATATTGTAAAAATAGTTGCCTGCTGAAATTTAAATGTATATACATCTTCATCATGACTAGATAGACACGGTGAGTTTGTCTTTACTATACACGTTAGATGTGATCCACCTCATAGTAACAATCCTGTCAGATCGTCCATCCTTTGAGTATAACGTGTAACGTTACAGGTCGGCCGATCTGGTTTCGTGGTTAAAGTTAACCTTTTCGGCATGTTTCCGCAATGTTGTCTGGGGGTTTGGCAAAAGGAGAGTGGGACTGTGGGTGGTGCTCAGGGTGGTGACTGAAGGCAGTGACTGTGTAGTTCTGACGTCAGCTTTTTACGGAAGTCACAACGGTTCGTGAAAAATCACAGCTACTTTATGCAGGCTGTGTGCATTTTACTGTGGACTGACTGTTTTGAAACTTATATGGTAGTTAAATAGCCCCTAGACCTCAGTTATCATGAAAAAAGCCAGGAAATTTCAGTTTTGACAATATGGGACCTTTAACACAGCACATTGTGTAAACTAAAGTGCAATTCAACAGTTCTTACTATAAAGACAGGTTCAAACAACAGCCTGTGGTAGATGTTTGAAAAACACTAACTACAATCTGATGCGATTATAATTGAACTCATTGCAGCTTCAAAGTCTCTGTGCATGAGTGAATGTTCCCTGTTCCTCAAAGATGATTCAACATCTGAAAACAGCAGCCATGCAGGCAACCACCAGATGAGCCCCTCTCTTCCGTGTCTTGTAGATGGGGCTCTACACATGTTTTTGTCAGATTTTCAATTACGCAGCCCACGGGAGACGCTGGCCTGATCAGAGTGAATTAGACCGAGGCCTCTGCCACAGATGAATCATGAATAATGCGGTTACTCTCGTGGTTTTGTGGACATGTGCTCAGGCTCATACAGGAGATGAAGTGACATTTGCCCTGAGGAAGCAATGATCATCTCTCACCTCTTCATCAGAGTTTGCTCCCCTCTATTCCGCACTGAAACAGCATCGATTCTCTCTGCAGGCTAAATAAGGACAAAACTATCTCCCGTCTCTATCTGTCTTTTTTTGTGGAAACGCTAAAAAGTGGTTTGGCTTGGGAAATGGCGATAAGTTAATGACATAGGGAGGTATTATCTGGTCTTTATTGGACAGATTGATAATTGTGGCTTATTTTCACTGGAAAAAAGAACAGTCTTATTGAGAATGGAGGCAGAAAATGAATGGCGTTGAGTGAATTATCACACCGAGAGCAGGGCGGATGGGAGGAGAGGTGCTTCATCCTTTAAAATCTGAATGGAAGGTGCACTGTGTCAGGTTACAGATTTCAGAGAGAGGGAACTGGAGGAGGAAAGATATCATGCATCATTCAAGAGCTTTCTCTCTCTCTCTCTCTCTCTCTCTCTCACACACACACACACACACACACACACTAAGGTTATGGATGTAATTGAAAATGTCTTTTAAATAAAAATTAAAACCATGAATTTGAATTGCAATAGCAATTCAAGAATGCAGAATTATAATTAAAATAAAAAAGTGGAATTAAAATAGAATTAAAAGGAAGTCTATAGAAATACATATAAATCTTAGAAGTCTATTTTTCTATAATTTCATTTTTCAGTATGACTTACCTTAAATACCAAATATGTTATTATACACAACATATAGGGTATTTCCAAAATCATTAGTTCATATTGATAATCATATTTAAAATGGCAGCTATAAAAAATAAATAATTTTTAGACAAATATATAATTCTATTTTGTGTATTTTAATATATCATTGTATATTATATAATGTGTATGATTTAATACATACTGTAATA
>NW_015556043.1:145913-150443 GCF_001515605.1 Sinocyclocheilus anshuiensis | reverse complement strand
CTTTCTCTCTCTCTCTCTCTCTCTCTCTCTCACACACACACACACACACACACACACTAAGGTTATGGATGTAATTGAAAATGTCTTTTAAATAAAAATTAAAACCATGAATTTGAATTGCAATAGCAATTCAAGAATGCAGAATTATAATTAAAATAAAAAAGTGGAATTAAAATAGAATTAAAAGGAAGTCTATAGAAATACATATAAATCTTAGAAGTCTATTTTTCTATAATTTCATTTTTCAGTATGACTTACCTTAAATACCAAATATGTTATTATACACAACATATAGGGTATTTCCAAAATCATTAGTTCATATTGATAATCATATTTAAAATGGCAGCTATAAAAAATAAATAATTTTTAGACAAATATATAATTCTATTTTGTGTATTTTAATATAATTCCATATCAAAACATTCCTCTTCTTGTCATTCAATTTAAATTCCAATTCAACTTTCTGTGAATTTTGGCCAATTCAATTCAATTCAAATTCACACTAATGAACTGAAAAATGCCTTAAATTCAACATTTTGTGCACCCCTGACACACAAATCAGCACATACAAACAATAAACAACAGCAGACACATACCCTGGACTTCGAGTTGTCCATGCCCAGCTCCACGTCTTTTTTCAGGCGGCGCCGGCGACACCGGAGCAGGTTGATCAGTCTCTTGATACACAGATAGAAGGACTTCGGACTGGGGACGATGCTGAATGGAGGCGGGAGAGTCTTGCCGTTGTCAAAATACGAGAGCCAGAGTTTAGACCGAGCGAACTTCCACTCCACATCTGCATCATCCTGCGACAAACAGACTGTTAGATCCTGTACAGAACTACTAGAAATCATCATACCATAAGAGGCTGAGGCTTTGACATGACTAGGGATAAGGATTAACCCTTATGTTGTGTTATGGTCATTTTGACCCAGAGACAATCTTCTTTTTCCATAAAAATGCTATTTAATGTTATCACATTCGACTAAAACGTACCGATTTTGTTCTGGGATTTTTCTCCACCTTGTTACACTTGTGGTGTTCCCATTCAAAAATGACTGGCCTATAAATAAGTTTGATAATATAGCATAATGAGACATTTTAAAATGCCAATCATTTTTGACTGGGAAAACTGAATAAGGTAAACGATTTTCAGCACAGCATGGCAAGGGTTAAACTAAGGTTTAGTGTTGTATAAGAATTACATTTTCGGTCAGCGATAGATGCTAAATGCCTCTTCTCCAGAAATCTGAAGTATGGGCCATTTGCACAAGAATAATTTCTCACAGACCCCGTCTGTGGTCCTCAAAGGCTCTAATGGCGCTTTTCCACTGCATGGTACGGCACGGTACGGCTCGGAACGGTTCACTTTTTGGGGGTTTTCCACTGGGTACAGTACCTGGTACCTGGTACTTTTTTTAGTACCACCTCGGTTGAGGTTCCAAGTGAACCGTACCACATGTGAATAATCCCGCCCACTCTAAAGCGGTACTGAACTGCAGTGGAAACGCAAACCATGCCGAGCCGAACCGTGCCGTGCCGTACTGAGCCGTGCCGAGCCGAGTCGTACCATGCAGTGGAAAAGCGCCATAAGAGTCCTTCTGAAAGATTACAGTCATTTCAACAGCAGCATTAAAAGCTTCAGACATCATTTTCTCCCAGGGGATTATTGGAAACACAGAGGACAAGTCTGATCTGATTCCAGACTTAATTTTGCCAAAGAAGCCTTTAAAGGAATAGTTCACCCAAATATGAAAATTTCAAAGATGTAGATGAGTTTGTTTCTTCATCAACAAGGTGCCGTCAGAATGAGAATCCAAACAGCTGATAAAAACATCACAATAGTCCAAGAGTTATCCTTGTGAAGTGGAAACTGGCCAAAATATGAGTACATAATCTATAATAACTCTTCCTCCATTGAAAATGTCCATCCCCTGTTGTCTCTCACATCAAAATCCACTGACATATTCGATTAGAAATGAAGCTGTAAGCGCAAGTCCTGTTTGAAAGACTATAATGACAAGTCATTCATTCATATTAATAGGTCTGGCCAATCACTGCTTGACACCTAAGCACTGAACTCTTTCATTTTTGAATGAACTCTTTCATGACGTTTCCCTCCATCCTCCCCACCACCACCAGGTTGGCCCTGTCCATCCATGGGGGTAGGCTCCGCCCCTGCCTTCATCTTCAGGCAGGATCCGCCGAATCTGCATCCCCATGATTAGGACTAAGGACGGGGTCTACGCCAAAGAACTTTTCTATACAACTATACATGAATCATTGTAACTCCATGTTATAATAAAAGGAATAAATACCATGCAAATGTTCATCTTCCTTCTGAGTCTTTCTGAATAGAACTGTTTTGGACTGTTTTTGCTTGTAAACGGTGCTTGTTCTGTGCATATTTCTCCCATGATTCAGACGAGACGACTTTTTTACAGGAGGAAGCAATATTATGGATAAAAGTAATGTTCAGTTTCTTGCACAGATCGATCGTTTTGCTTCATAAGACCTCAGTAAGTCGTCAGGAGCCACGCGTATTAATTTTGTGTTCCTTGATATGCTTTATTCTCAAAGACAGGCAGCCGCTGACTTGCATTTTATGATTCCCAAAAGACCATGGCTTCATCCAAAAAGTGTTCTACTCAAAAAAATAAAAAGTCCCCTATATCTTGGATGGCTTGAGGGTGAGTAAATTAAGAGCAAATTTTCATTTTTGGGAGAACTATCCCTTTACAGATGTCTTAATGATGGGTTTGTTTCTTACAAACACATAGCTTGTCACTTCACACTACATTAACTGAAGGACTGGAGTCCAGATCTGTTCCCATGAAGAAATAAATTCATCTGCATCTAGGATGGCCTGAGGGAGAGCAAATTTTCAGCAAACCTTCATTTTTAGGTGAACTATTCCTTTAACGATCTGTAACATGAATTTACTCTTAAAAATAAAGGTTCATATTGAACCTTTAACATCCATTGAATCTTTCCATTACACAAAAGGTTCTTTATAGTGGAAAAGGGTTCTCTAGATTATTAAAATGTTCTTTAAACTAAGAAAAATGGTTCTTTTAAGAACGGTTTACTGAAAGGTTCTTGGGGGTACCAAAAATGGTTCCCCTTCAGGAACTCGAGCTGCATCGAAAACGCTTTGGGAATGTCCCCAGCGTGACCATGCTCTGAATCACATATGAAATAAAGTCCCATAGATGGGCCAGACGTCATGGGCAGGTGACGTTGCGACTAGGAAGCTATAAAAGCACGTGCGGTGGAACTGGCGTCAGCTTTTTGTCATTCAGCAAGCGCTCTGTGTGTGTGTCAGTCGCTATCTGTTTGTGAGTCTTATTTAGTGTTGTTTGTCCTCTTATAAGCTCCATTATGCCAAGCTTCAGCAAAAAGAAGCATTTGGGCAAGAGCAGACAGCATTCAGGCTGTGTATCTTCCCTGCCCGCGCTATATTTCGGGTGGGGACACACACAGTTTGTGTGTTGTCTGCTTGGGAGCGAAGCACGCAGAGTCAGCTCTCTTGGGAGCGCTTGTTACTGCCTTGCTCTCCGAGGGCTC
Organism: Sinocyclocheilus anshuiensis; assembly: GCF_001515605.1. Taxonomy (NCBI): domain Eukaryota; kingdom Metazoa; phylum Chordata; class Actinopteri; order Cypriniformes; family Cyprinidae; genus Sinocyclocheilus; species Sinocyclocheilus anshuiensis. The sequence goes on along the minus strand of NW_015556043.1, from coordinate 146,876 downwards.
TCTTTGAGGAGGGAGCTTTCACCGGCATTTCTCGCGGCGCCGGCCCCGCTTTCGCCAAGGCGGAGCGGCGGCTGTGCTCGTGGGATGGATCCGGTGGAGGGAATGTAGACGGGCGAGTCCCTATCTTCTTCCTTAACCACCAGATCCAGCGCCCGCTCTTGGGGTTCGGAATCCCGCGCTGCGGTTCTTTCCCCCCGGTGAGAGGGCTCGACGCTCCGCCTGTCTTCCTCCGAGGAGGTTGATATGGAGGGCGTCGACGAGCTCGCCAGTTGCACAAGCATCAGTTACGCAAGCATCAGTTACACACGCATATTATGCCTAATATTATAATGAGACGCTTACTGTGAAGAAAAAGAAGCGGAGCTCGCGCAGTCAGCTCTCGGGAAAAACAGCGGGGCTGATTGTGCTATACCCGCGCACAAGCATTATGTCTGGGGAGCGAAGCTCGCGCAGTCAGCTCTCTGGAATAAGGGGCAGATTGTGCTTCTCCCCGCCGAACGCTCCGCTCCCGCCGGGCACGCAGTGTGTCGGCTTGCGAGCTCGCGGTTCAGTCCCGCTATTGCTGAGGCACGGTGGCGATTCAGATCGCGGGGATCGCACGTGGATCTAGCGGATGGGTTGGAGACGGCTCGCCCTTTCTCCGCCTGCACTCCCCAGATCCAGCGCTCTCTCTCGAGGCTCGGAAGCTCGCGCTGCGGTTTCTTCCCCCTCTGAGCGATAGCTAGCTGCTGCGGCTATTTTTCTCCAAGGAGATTGATATTGTTTGTGTGACCAAGCGGCTCGCGCGCTGCCGAGGCAACGCGTGTATTACATAATTTTCGATTTTTGATATGAATTTTATTACACCAGACCGTGTTTACTCGTCTGGTTGTTTGATTGCATTTAATTCTGAGGAATAAAATGAAGTATTTGTCTGACTATGAGAAGTTAGATATACAGGGGCTCTTGGGATAAAAATTTCTC
>NW_015556043.1:145343-145555 GCF_001515605.1 Sinocyclocheilus anshuiensis | reverse complement strand
ATTATACGGTGGCCGTCTCAGTGCTCTCAGGAGATCGATCTGCCAACCCTGCCACCTACGGTGCTTCAGGGCGTAGCGGTCTTCGGCGAGCGCTTCTCTCAGTCACCGCCCGGAAACGTCGCTTCAGGGCACCGACCTAGCCGCGCTGATTACACCAGAGATTTTCGAGAGGTCTCGAAAAAAAGAGACTGATTCCCTTAGTAGCCCTTTTT
>NW_015556043.1:143472-145151 GCF_001515605.1 Sinocyclocheilus anshuiensis | reverse complement strand
CTTCTCGACGGCTCTCCATGGGAGATTTCCGTCAGGAGGCATCTTCCCTCACAGGCGGAGGGTACTATCTTCACCCCCGCCCGGAGCTGTGGAAGCGTGGGTGTGGCCCCTGGGGGGGGGCGCAACTCGCAGCTTCCTGTCTCTCAACCGAGGTTGTTGAGACCATTCTCCAATCCAGAGCTCCCTCTACGAGGAAACTGTATGCCCTGAAGCGGAATCTTTCACTTCTTGGTGCGGAGACCGCCAGCTCGACCCAGTTTACTGCCCAGTTGGTACAGTGCTGGAGTTCCTGCAGGCCCGTTTCTCTGCAGGGTTGACCCACTCCACCTTGAAAGTCTATGTGTCAGTGGCCAGTCAGTGGGCAGACATCCCCTAGTTACACGTTTCCTCTACAGTGTACTGAGGCTGAGGCCTCTGGCCAGAGAAGCTTATGCTAAGCGGTGGACCAGGATGCTTTTACATAGCCTCGAGTCCTCTGATCTCCCCTCTCCTTTAGGGGTCAAGACTCACTCCTTCTGAAGTTGGCCTTCGGGACGCTGCGGGATGTCCCCGCCTACTTTGTCAGGTGCCTTCCTGCATTCTGCGCCACACTCCTTCTGAAGTGGGCCTTCGGGACGTTGCGGGATGTCCCCGCCTACTTTGTCAGGTGCCTTCCTGCATTCTGCGCCACTCCTGGCTCCTTTCTCTCTCCTTAGCTGTGCTCTTCCACACTAGGCAGGGATTGGTAAGTCTGGCCCACGTGGGCATACTCGTTCCCAAAGCATTTTCCGATGCAGCTCGAGTTCCTGAAGGGGAACGTCTCCAGATTATGAATGTAACCATGGTTCCCCGAGGGAACGAGACGCTGCGTCTCTGTGCCATACTTCCGGCATCCCTGGAAGCGCTTGCTTCATTCCTAGAAGCTGACGCCGGTTCCACCACACGCGCTTTTATAGCTTCCTGGTCGCAACGTCACCCGCCCATGACGTCTCGCCCATCTATTGGACTGATTTCATATGTGATTCAGAGCATGGTCACGCTGGGGGAGTTCTCAAAGCGTTTTCCGACGCAGCGTCTCGTTCCCTCGGGGAACCATGGTTACATTCGTAACCTGGAGACGTTCTTCTACCACACTGAGGCAAAAACCCTCTTTTGTATGGTAGTTTGCTTCTTTAGTATTCACCTCTCAATCATAGCTTTTAAAATCTTGATTATGATCCGTGCACACTCTAATGGCTAATATTGCACACCATCTATTGCGCTTTGGCGAAGGATTCGGTTCAGAACTACAAACACGGGGGGGGAAAGCATTAAAAACTACAAACATGGTGGATGTGCGCGACAGACGGTTAAGTAGAGAGGTTTTAAATAAATGGGGTTGAGTTACTACTAATTAACATTTAGCCTGTTACAAAATGTTTATTTAATGTTATCTGTGTTATATTTCATCTACAACAACAATGTGAACTTTTATAAACATCCATTTGGCCATTAAAGGTGGGGTAAGCGATTTTTCAAACACGCTTTAGAAAACTGATTCAGGCCGTCTAGCAAAACAAACTTGTAGCCAATCAGCAGTTAGGGGCGTGTCTACTCATGATGTGGAGGAGAGAGCGTTCAGCGCACGGGACGGACATTAGCGAGCCGAGCGACAGAAAGATAGAGATGGCGGATAAAAAACAAAAGAGGAAAACGTCTGC
>NW_015556043.1:142125-143197 GCF_001515605.1 Sinocyclocheilus anshuiensis | reverse complement strand
GTCATGAATAGAACGCAGCAGCAGTTTTCTGTCAGGGATTTGTCGTGTCGTGCCGCGCCGCGCCGCATCCAGTGTAGACCAAAGATATGTATATATATATATATCTATGGTGTAGACAGCATCACTGATTATAATGAGTTCCATAGTATTTTGCAGAGCCACTCGTGTCCAGTGTAGACACGGTGTAACATTGGTTTTGCTTTGTTTCACAGAACTAATCGTTGCCTAGGTTGCGTACGTATGTGTGGGGCGGAGCTATCAAAATAGGGGCGAGACCCTTTTGGGGTAGGGGCGTGTTTGTTTTGGTGATTTCAAATGTCAACATTGGCTACCAGAAATCGCTTACCCCACCTTTAACTTTTAAATGCATCATTATGCAGAAAATATGAGCAGAATTCTCTGCATAAAGACCCACGGCTGGCGGATCAATGTGCTACTTCTTTTCTCTCCAATACGGTAGGAAGTTAAATGAAATGAAATGTGGAGATATAAACTGTGAGAAGATGATTGACAGGCTATTTTACAGTGACAGGGTGAGTGTAACTGTGCGACAGAGCGGTCCATTAGAGACGCAATTTTATGACATGATAGTATGTCCCAAAGCTTGCCAACTCTTCTACTACACACTCAAAAGTGTGTACTTTTTCTTCACCAAAAGAGTGAAGAAGGGCGTAGTATAAGTAGGCACATTGGGACGCAGCATACTGTAGATACTGCATTTGAAAATCACTCACCTCTATTTCCTGGTATGAGCTGTTTATCATGGCAATAAGCATGTTGAGCAGAACCACCACCATGGTAACATTGTAGATTCCGTACAGCACGTAGCCGATGTTTTCGATAAATTTATGATCATATTTCAACACCACAGAAGACACTTCAGACAGGCCGAATATGGACCAAAAGAGAGTTTTAAAGCTTTCCTCAACCCTGTGAACACAGACAAAAGGGAAGAGAGTGTTTAAGGTCAATGTGAAGTGTCCGTAACCCATTTTAAATTTTTTGTTTTAGTTATTTTCTTATGTATATCCTTTGACGATTTTATTATATATATATATATATATATTACATT
>NW_015556043.1:138631-141852 GCF_001515605.1 Sinocyclocheilus anshuiensis | reverse complement strand
TATATAGTATATATATTATATATATGTGTGTGTGTGTGTGTGAATTAAATACTTCTACTTTATTTTAGCTTTATTTCAATTAGGCTTCAATTCAATTAACACATTTTAGTTGCAGTTTTACACTTTCAGCTTGATGTTTCAAACTTGCTTATAATGGTTGATGTGAGTGAAAACATATGGTTTGTTTATTTTGCCTTTGAATGCACATCAGAACAATTACAGTAAGCACTAAACAATAAAGTGGACATATTACATTAGCCAAGGGCATAACACTCCATCACTTCAGAACATACAGCACTTTTAAGTCAAATCAACAGGTGCTCTAGACCAGTGGTTTTCCATTTCAGAATGGGAGGTTTGTCAAACCCGAGAAAGCAGGATAAGTCAAGCCCGTTTCTAAAAGAGAGGTAACTTATACTCAGAGTCTGTTACCATGGTTACTTACACTGTGAACCTAGCCTGGGGTGCGTTTCCCAAAAGCATCGTTAGCTAACTTTGGTTGTTAGTTTCATTGAACTCTATTGGTAACGACGGAACTTGTGACGATAGTTTCTTTTAGGAGTCTCTTTCTGGTCAGAAGCAGGTTTTCTTTGTTAAACCCAGAATTTCTTTCGGTCTCCTCCCTGTTTTTAAAGCGTAAGCGATGTTTAAATACCTAATTTATTCACGCTGCAAAAAATGCCTTTCTTAGTGAGTATTTTGGAATCTAAATTAAGTGCATTTTACTTAAAACAAGAAAAATAATATTAATTCAAATGGAAACAATATTATTTTTCTTAACCCACTGGCAGATCATTTGCAAAATAAGAAAAATACACTTAAAAGACTAAAAACCTTATGTAATTTTTCTTATGTAGAAAAATCATCTTGATTTAAGAATCTTTAGATATTTTGACTGGAAAGAACAAGACAAAAATACTAAGTAAGAAAAGCATTTTTTTGCAGTGCGGGTAAATTCATTCATTGCACATATTTTGTGAAAGTGACAAAAAAAGCATGTCCTTTTATACAGGATCCTGTAGATGAGAAGGCCGCATTAATTCATAGGGAGTTACATTTACATCAGTAAAGGATTATTTTGACTTTGATTTTTTTGTTTTTTTTTGCCATATCCACATGCATATTTATTTGAGCGGTACCATTTTTAAATGATAGTTTTCTATATAACATCAGGGATTCTTTTCTGAGCACAAACCCATGGAAAATGAAGCTGATTACTGTATGGAATGAAAGGATGCCAGATGGAAGGGTAGTTTGTGATATATGACGTAACCACCACCACAGCTGTTACATTTATTTGGTCATCTTTATTTCCCACAAATACAAAAGCAACAGTTATTATTTTTCCTGTTGGATTTTATTCTTCCATTATTTGGTATTGTGGCCATCTACTCTTCATCTGTTCTTCATTATTTTGCAAGCCTTCTTACTGTTGGCTGAGTAGAAGTCAAATGTTAATTTCATTACTCTAATTAAGAAATGTAGCAGGTTGGATTAGAGAATAATTAATTATATGAAAAGAGCATTAGACTAATTGGAAAAAGCAGCTGCGCAATGAAATAGACACTGAATGATATTTATTTAATATGTCAAATGTTTGTAAAGTCATGTAGCCTATGAACCTTTTATGCTTAAAGCTTTACCTTGATTGAATTACGTTTTTACACTTCATGTTTAACTGCTTTGCTGTTTTTTTCTTTTGCCTGTGGATACCATGAAAATTAATATCTGTTCAATAATTTACAGTTCTGCCACTTTTTACCTTTGATATTATAACAGTGATTAAGAAATAAAGTTATGTATTGAGTATGCGGATGTCTTTTTGCCGGGTGCTGTTGCCATGGTGAATCATAATTTCTGAGCTCCATTGATCATGGCTTTTCATAGTCGTGATGCACGCGCTAAACTCAGAGTCAACCTACTCAGAGTCGACTGAACTAACTCAATTCAGCTGAACCCGAAAACTTTTTCGAGTTTCCCCATCTCAGGGTAAGTCAACTCAGAGTTGGTTGAACCTCCTTATTGAAACAGGCCCCTGAAATGTCTGAGTGTGTCAGATAAGAGAGACATACAAAATGTGCAGAGCGGCGGGTCCCCAGGACCAGGATTGAAAACCACTCTTCATTCTCACGTGTTTTAAGTCTTGTCAGTTTAAACATTAAAGTACTTTTAAGCCATTTAAGCCCAAGACATCTCAATCAAAAAGAGCAAAAGAAAAATTTTCGCTGCTTTAATAGCTATAATGGATATTTGCTTTGTGAATAAAGTCATTCGGTGTGACTACAGTAATGGGGGGGGGGCGCGAGTGAAATTAGACAAACTTGGGGGGGCGCATGTCCTAAAAGGTTGAAAACCGCTGCTCTAGACAATCAGATGAAATCTCCTGGGAAACTAGATAAGATAACTAGAGACTATAAGGAAAATGACTGCAAAGCAATTATTATTTACATCTTTGGAGATAAGCAATAAATAAACAATTCCAGACTTGTATCTCAGGAGTCTACTGTGAGCATATACAGTACACACACACACGCGCACGCGTTGACTTGTAGGACTTGTTTCATAACCTCTGACTTGCTATGAAACAAACCTCATCAATGAGCTCCAGCACTTGACAGCCTCACATTTGATGCTGGGACACCAAGAGTTCATTTCACAGGACTGACACTTCCACTACAGTATCTCCGCCTGACAGACCAGTCACAGAGCCTTACTTTGAGTTGAGCAGTTGCATGTGGTATATTTATGACCATCTTGCACAATGTAGTCACATTTATTGTGATAAGATACACATACACAAAAAAAGTCAATCTAAAACAAAGCAAACTCACTGTAAAAACAAAATGTATTCACTTAAATTAAGCTGTCTGTAATGTTATTTTTTAAACGAATTTGAAATAAGTAAAAAAATATTTTATATAGATAAAAAACAAAAATAAATATAAAATTAAAAATCAAAATCAAAAATAAATAAGGGCAAAGGGCACAAAAGTAGCAAAAAACTGCCAAGAAACTGTCATACAAAGCTGAAAATACACTCATGGGAAACAACCACTGAGAAAAGCTTGAAAACAACACACATACATGTCCATTACAGGCCTTGTATGAAGTGTCTCACCATGAGCCTTTAAAATCAGAAAATAACAGAGTAAAAATTACTAACAGTTGGTTATTCTATATACAATACACACTGACAGACTTCAATATACACAAATTAATTA
>NW_015556043.1:135387-138110 GCF_001515605.1 Sinocyclocheilus anshuiensis | reverse complement strand
AAAAACGCTTAACTTTACTCAGTAACGAATACCAACTCACACGCACGAAGCCTGACTGGGATAAACTTCCAGTGGGCGCGAAAATGCCGAGCCTGCTCAGCAAAGCCAACTGGTACCCACTTTAACGGTAAAATACACCTATAATCGCTCAAATTGCCCATCTTAACGATGTTTAACAGGTGGAGAAACAAATATGTGTCAAATCTCAAACGTTACATTACAATCTGCCGTGCTAATGCAGCACAGCACAGCGGCCACCGTATCAGAAATGCAAAACTTGAAAGGTAAACACAGTTCGGAAAACAATGACAGAACATAACTTATTCTGCTAAAATGAACAATAATCTCCCAAAAATGATGTTACACAAGCATTCACTCACCTCATCCACGCTGAATATGCTTCTTCGCGCGCAGCCCAACGGACAGCTTCCTCAAGTTCATGAGTTGTTCGTCTGAAATTCCTCTGCGGTTTATTTAGTTCGCTGTATAGTCTGCCCGTGTCTCCTTGTTTGATGTTGCACTGCGATGTCTCATGTTTCAAACATGAGTCTAATGTCTAGATTTGTTGAAATTTTTTTTTTCTTGGAAAGGACTCTGATATTAAATTCATGAACAAATTTGACTCCTGCGCATGAATCCATGTTCAGAGATTTGGCCGGTTAGTGCCAAAAAGCTACAACTTAAAATGTTAAGTTCACCGAACTAAATTGGGCTCTTTGAATTTCAGTAACATTAAACTGACTTAAAAAATCAAGTTGAATCTAGTATAACTTATAAAAAAAAAGTTGAAATTGCTTAAATTATTTTGATGAGTTAAAGTAACTTAAAAACATAAGTTGTCATGGCTTTTTCATCATATCATTTTTTACAGTGCATTAGCAATTAATCGCAACATGAAAATTTGATACCGGCATATCCCTAATGTGCATACAGGTCCCCACATATTAGAATTACAGAGTGTACAAAAAGGGGTAGGCAGGCATTTCATTTTATGTAACACATAAGGAGTAGCATAAGCCTTATGGATAAGTTTGTAGTGTATTAATTGATGGGCAGTATTTTTGGACATCATCAGAACAAAATATTTTTTTTTTTTAAGTAATTGCTGTAAAGTATTTAGAAATGTGTTAAGTTGGTCAGGATGGTAATTGCAACAGCGGACTAGTCATTTTCTGAGGTTTACTAGTTAGTTTATCTTGATTGTTTTTTATTGTTGTTTTATCAATAATAATTTTTGTTAGCGCAAGTGTGTCCTATACGGTCTGATAGGCCTGAAATGAATTCACCTGAATTAAGCTGTCTATAATCTTACTTTCTTCAAGATTTTAAAATAATGTATAAAAATAAATAAAAATAAAACATAAATAAATAAATTCATTAAAAGTCATTTTAAAATATTTTTACAAAAACTAATTTTTTATATTTTAAATATTTTTGTAAAACTAATTGCTAAATAAAAACAATAACAATACCTTCACACACACACACACACACACATATATATAGTATGGGGGCTTTGATTGCTCGAGCCCCTGCCCTTTTTCAAAATTAATAAAAAAATGCATTTGAATTAGAATTAAATTGACAATGTGTACAAAACAGTAACGAATCGCTCAAAAGTTGGAAAATTCCTGTTTATTTTTACATATCTGTCAGTCTGAGGTGTTGCCATAAAGCGTTGCTATGGGTTGAATGTGTTTTGCTTGACTGACTGATATTCCACAAATTTAGGCTCTCGAGCCATATTTGGTTCTTTCAGTGAGTGCCTATGGGTCGAAACGTTTTTTTCATCAATAATCAAAGCTAATGTGTCGATTTAATGAAAAATCCATATATTATATATTTTAGAATATTACATAAATCATCAATGCCTGTTTGTCATGTATAATACACCAACCAATCATGATCTGGCACAACATGTTCAAATTTCATTGAACAATGTGAAGTGTGGAGCAATAATTTTCCGTTCTGGTTGAAAATTACATGGACAGATGAACCTACATTTGTGGAGCAATCTGGATCTGCGGTTTGTCTCATTTTATAAATCAAATTGCATCGCTGAGAAAATAGATGCTAACTGATTACAAAGCACTGCACAAAACCATGCAGCACCAAAAGTCGCATTAATGGTAAGCAGTGTTCAATTCACTTGTATTTATGTATATTGATACACCCTTTACTATGTCATGAAACTATCATAGTTAATGATAGTTAATGAAGCCCAAGTGCCAACTACAGGCCTATTGTGTGAAGTGTAGACTGGCGGAATTGTGACATGAAAGGACTTTATTATATTACCATTTTTGATAATTATGCAGCCTTATGAAAGTCTCTTATGCTCATCAAGCCTGCATTTATTTCATCAAAAATACAGAAAAAAACTGTAATATTGTGAAATATTATTCACATTTAAAATAATGTTTTTTCTGTTTTAATGTACTTAAAATTATAATTTATTCCTGAGATGCAAAGCTGAATTTTCAGCATCATTACTCCAGTCTTCAGTGTCACATGATCCTTCAGAAATCATGATCCTTCAGAAATCACAATATGCTGATTTATTACAGTGTTGGAAACAGTTGTGCTGCTTATTTATTTATTTATTTTTTTTGGAACCTATTATTAATAATAATTTAAATATTATTATTATTATTCTTAATAATAATAATACATGTTTTTTGAGGAGCAAATCTAAATAATAGAATGATTTCTGAAAGATCATG
>NW_015556043.1:132484-135030 GCF_001515605.1 Sinocyclocheilus anshuiensis | reverse complement strand
TAGTTTCTTTTTTTATGGAGTAATGCAATATTGTAATGCATTACTTTTAAAAGTAACTTTCCCCAACACTGCTTAGCGCACACCACATGACTCAAGGCTTGTAGTGTGTACTTGTTTTAAAAAAAAGTCACACTACTAATGGACTAACTACTAATGGACACGCACGGTCACTTCCACAGTCAGAGCAGGTTTGATCGGTTAACACAAGCACAGTAAGGATGGCTTTTACACTCTAATATTTTCAAAGGTGTTGCCACTGACTGAAAACCCGTCAATCTGTCACTATCCAGGTGGAAGCCAAGCAACACTTTTGGCTTTTTGCACCATGCAAGCAAACACTCAGGAAAAGTCACATGGTGTCATGAATTATTAAGAGACATTGCAGGAATAGCACATCATATTTGGTGACGCTGACTCAATGTTCAACTCAATTTCAAACGTAGAGGATGAAAATAATACAAAAAAACCCAAAACAAAATAAAAACTCTTAATCACCTCTTAAAATGAAAAATAACAGATGCAAACATCACATGGCATGCAACATGTATCAGTTTCCATCATCTAATGCGTTACCCCAGCATCTTGTCCTGGCTGAAACAGCGAAACATTTTCTTACACCAAATGTAATGAGGTGAACTCAGCGTGGGTGAACTCTCTGAACCACAAACAAAATGGGAAAATGTTCTAAACCCAATCTAACCTGCGGTTCACCCTCTCAGTGATGCATTGCCTGCAAAAAGCCTTTCATTACTAGAGCCTTTCTAAATGCGACAGAGATGAATGAACATGCCTCATTTTAAATGACTCAAGAATAATATGCTGAACAACAGTGTTTGTTTGCTTGTTTTGTGTTTTTTTTTCAAGTGAGTGCCTTGAAATGTCCTCAGAGATAAGCTACAAACTAGTTCAGGTATTACTGTTTCCAAAAACAACTAACTAAATAAATAAATAAAGCATCATCAGTGCTTTCAACATTGATAATAAGATAATTTCTTGAGCAGCAAATCAGCATATTAGAATGATTTCTGAAGGATCATGTGACACTGGACTGGAGTAATGATGCTGAAAATCCAGATTTGCATCACATAAATAAATTACATTTTAAAATATATTTAAACAGAAAACAGTTACTTTAAATTCCAATAATACTGCACAATTTTAGTAAACAGTTTTTTTTGTACATTACACTGTGACACAAAAATTAGTGATATATACAGTAACATTTTAGCACACTACTTGCTGGTAACAGCATTTTGTTAATGGAAACACTACTGTAATGCTACTGAAAACTGTTACAAATGACACTACTTTCAGAAAGTTACTACCCAGCACTGATCTGGAAGGAAATGAGTGTTTAAGGAAACACATTATTTTCAGTCAGTTCAGAGAACATTGGCTCTAATCCACTCAAACTCTCTATCGGTCTCATCAGGTCGAAACGTTTGACAGGTTCATTGATCATCCTGCTTTGGTCCTGAAGTGAGGAACTCTATTTCTGACAGTGCAGGGAAGAAACATTTTAGTCTCTTGAATAAATGCCCCGTACTACTAACACTGACAATTTTATACATGAAAGAACAACCACAAATTAGATCTCTTCAATCTCTCAATAGCTTCTCCTTGACAGTAATGAGATTAAATTCTCATCAAATATCTATAGCAAATCTCTTTTGGTCTAAATGCTAGTTGTACAAAGAGATCATGCAGTACTGAGATCATATAAATTAAATAATACTGATTACAAATGTTGGTGCATTACCTGCTACCCAGACCATGATCAGTATTTCTGTCCAGGTGAATTGTGTGGTCTTGACTCTGAAGATCTGGAGCGGGTAGTCAGTGACGGTGACGTTGGGAAGGGTGGTGATGCCATCAAACCGATCGGACGCATTGAACACCAGCAGACACAGGAAGATGATAAAGGAGGCCGCATGAGCAACAAACTTCATAAAAGGACTGCGTAGTATTTTACCAAACTGAAAAAAAAAACATGGAAAAGGTTAACAAATGTGTTGAATAACAAGCACAGACTCATTATACTGGAAAAAGAAATTGTAAAATTTACTTTGAAACAATTTTCACTCAGCAATTGCTAGTAAATTTCTCAAATAATTACAAGGAAATGGCAAGTAACACAATGAATTAAATGTGAAATTTGAAATAGAAAGACTGACATTTACAAAACTCTAATAATATTTGTGTTTTCTACAACTTTAAAAAATAATTTTTACAGAGAAGCTTTGCATGCATCTTAAACATGGCAGATACTGTAGATAGCAGTGTTATTTTATTATCAGAGATACTATTATAGTTTTTATAAATATTTTAAATGCAATGTGTTTATGTGGTTTAAGGTTAAAAAAACACATTATTTTCCACATACTGTACATTATTGTTTCTCCTCTATGCCCCGCCTTTCTGAAACACGTCGATTTTTACAAAGCTCATCGGTCTGAAAAGCGAGGTGTGCTGTGATTGGCCAGCTATCCAGTGCGTTGTGATTGGCTGAATACCTCAAGCATGTGACGGAAATGTTACGCCCCTAC
>NW_015556043.1:129747-132347 GCF_001515605.1 Sinocyclocheilus anshuiensis | reverse complement strand
ATATATATATATATATATATATATATATATATATATATATATATATATAAAAGCGTGAAATATAATATTTACTTCTATTCCTACTTTCTCCAAAAGAAAACTTTTCGTTATTTGTAATAAAATAATAAAAACTCTTCCCTTATTTTATTTCAACTAGTTGCCAAGAAAACATTTCTCACTAGTTTCTCTAATTAGTTTAACTTGATGTACTTCAATTAATTAATAAAAACTACAGACATTTTTAAAAAAGAAAAATCTTACAAAAAATACAAAAACATGCCAAAATTTGTGGTTTAAGTCAGTAAAATGAAATGACTGAAATGGCTCCCATTTTTTTAAAGAAACTTTTTTACCTGTAAGAGGGTTAATGAGAAGTTTTTCAACCAAAGTTCACGAAAACCCTCTCCTTTCAATGCCAGTGTCAGAGAATCCAACACGTTTTTTGTGGGCCACGTACACACAGATGCCACCTCCAGCCTGCCGTTCTCTATTAAGGTAGTAGGTTAATTAATTTGAGTCCTGAGAGAATAACAGGTGTTAATTTCACGCATGTCCTATAAACCCCTAACTGCCATAAATTATGAGGCTCTGAAAAAATGACTTGAAAATACATCCACATAATTATATGAAAGAATATGAACTCAGGATGAGAGAACAGCTATGAATAACAGACCACAATTAGAGAGAGAGAGAGAGAGAGAGAGAGAGAGAGAAAGAGAGAGAATGAAATATCTCAGAACAGGGACAATCAGATTTAGTGCTTGTGGTTTCATTTAATCCATATTTAGCATATTTAATATACTATCTATATTCATGTATTATCTGCACACTTTAGGTGACTACAGATTGCTGTAATAAACAACAAAAACACTTACAAAATCATTTTTTCTGGACCTGTACCATGGTACTACCAGTACTATCAAGGTTGTGTGTGTATATATATATATATATATATATATATATATATTCCAATGGTATGTGTAGATCATATCGAAAGTTTTTAATATATTAAATATTATTATATATAATATCTGAACATATTTCAAATATTATATTTACATTATAAAATAATATTTCAAATATTACATAATATTTGAATATAGATATATGTATAATTAAAGATATAAATAATAAATGTATATACATATATGTGTGTCTGCATTATTATATTGTACATAATATTTGAATATAGATGTTGTAGATGGTATTAGATGTAATGTTCTACCTTTATATTGTGGTATAACATCAGAATGTTATATTAGGATAAAATGTCAGCTTATTATTTAACATCACAATAATTTGTTCTCGCACGTATATTGTGTCGCATCCAATCAGACAGCATCACACTAAATGCTGGTACTCTGTCTAACTGAGCCTAAATAGTTGAAATCCCCAGAGAAGCATCACAGACATTATTGTAATTCACTAAACTGTGCCTGTCTTCTCCACGATCATCATAAGTGCAGGATCTGCAGCCTGTGGCGGCCCTTTCTCTCCTGTCATTAGTAAAGAGCTGCCCTAGAGCTACAGCGAGAACCATCTGATCCTCTGCGGTGAGTAAATGAGTGTGGCCTGCAGGAACAAACCGTCAAACACATGTCTTACACACTCTTGTAGAGAAAGCTGATGCATGCTAAAATCTAAATGTCTTAGACTGTGCCTCGGAAGTGCTGGAGTTTGGACTCTCTCCGCCCCGCCACAGCTACCATGACACACACAAGGAAAGAAGATTTATGAAAGCAAGAAGGAGTAATAAATCTCATAGGTGAATGGATATTAAACCCATAGCAGAGCTTAAAGGAGGGATGAGGCATAACTAGAGACCACCAGAACACCTTAGCAACCACTTAAACACCCTAGCAACCAAAAACACTCTAATAACCATATTCAATGAATGAAATATGAAATCTAAACATATATAATAATTTTAAATCGTATTATACAAATATTTGAATAGAGATAAATTAGATGTAATATTCAAATATTATATAATAAATTAAATAATATTTTAATGGTAGTAATACATTTAATAATATGTTAACATAATATTTGTATTATTTTTTTATGAAAATAAAGAGAGGCTTGTGACCCTTAGGGTGTATTCACACCAGGAAAGTCCGCTAGTTCACTTGCATTGGTCCGGGCCAAATACATTGTTGATTTTTTTTTTTTGGTGTGGTTCACTTTCACACTGCCCTTTTTGCAAGTGAACCAGAAATTGTAAACAAAACCGCACGTGTGCTAAGATCACCCATTCATTGGACAGAAATTCTCAAGTGCACCAGAGTTCGTTTGGAACCGGACCGAGACCACCTCTTCAGCTTGGTTTGGTCCGCACCCGAGTGCGATTTCTGTATTCACATCTGCCCAAAAGATCCGCACCAAGGGGGGAAATGAACTTGAGTTCGAACCAAACAAGACAGGTGTGAATACACCCTTAATTAGATAGTAAGCAGCCACCTAGCAACCAAACATGACACCCTAGCAACCATATGTAAATTGAAGAATATTTTAAAATATTATTATATATAATATTCAAATATCGATATATTAGCTGTAAAATTCACATATAATATAAATATTAACTGATTAAATTAATA
>NW_015556043.1:127480-129425 GCF_001515605.1 Sinocyclocheilus anshuiensis | reverse complement strand
TATATATATAATACAGATTTATTGTTTTAAATTTGTCATTAAAATAAAAATATAAAATATTTCCAATAAAAAGAATACCTTTTTTAATTAATATTTCTTGCAAAAATCTACTTAGTTTCTGAAATTTTCATTCCTATTTTCAAGCCTTGTTTGTTGAACAAAACTTGAACTGACTTGAGCAGAATATTGACACTATTGTTTAGCAATCACCCAAAACACCCTACCAACCATACGTAAATTTAAGAATATTTTAAAATATTATTACATAATATACAAATGTAGATATAGAGGTAATATTCAAACATTACATGAATAATAATTTATTAAAATAATATATATAGGTGTTTTAATATTTATTTGTTATTATTAAATTTACATTAAAAATTAAATAAAAATAATTTATATTTAACTGATATTTCTGTAAAATCTACAGAAATTTTCACTCCTATTACTTTAAACATTGTATCAGCCCGGGTGGTTTAACTGCTACTGCTGCTGTTTCCTGAATAATGTCACAGCAAGGTCATGTAGCATGGTTTTGATTTTGGTAGATGGTCTGAGATCATTCACTGTCTCCTGGTATGAATGAGATCCATTGGTTTGTCGAGAGCAGCCGCTGGAGTTTGGTTTTTCTGCTGATGAGTAAATGTTACTTGGAGGGAATCCAAACAGCGGTGACAGACCCCTGAAAAGGTTCCTGAGGTGTCTTCCTCTCAGGTTACACGCATGAGCTTCCTCAACAGCCTGGCGAAGCTCCAATCTGATCAGGGTGCACAGCTTTATATCTGTCTGCTGGTAACGCCAATTAACTCACAATGCAATCATGACTCAAACTGCCCCAGAGAGGAACAGCTTCTGTCTCTCTCAACATTTCTCTCATGCGGTGCACATCACTTTTGTCCAGTACGTCACTTTATTTCTCTCCTTATTTAGACAGAATTGTTTTTTTCGGCTGCACAACCTCAGAAACTAACTACTGTCTAAAATTATTCATGCATATATATTAGTTTTTTTTAAATAATGTCTTCAAAAATGTTTCTAAAACGTTGACATGTCCACTTTTCTTCTTGTGATTACAACATTATTTAAAGTTTACAAAAACGTTATTTTTATTTTTACGTTTAAAGGTCACATATTTTACACCTTTCTGGAGTTTTATTTTTAAGTCTTGATGTCCTTAAGAAAATAGATTTGCGGTATAAGTACCAAAAACCATCTCAATATATTTCTACAGCTCCTCTCTCAGGAGCTCTGCTGAGAACAGGTCGATTTTGGCCTGTCTAATTAATATTCATGAGCCTCTCTTCTGATTGGCCTGTTGTTTTCTGAGTGACGCACGGCCAGGCCAACCGCAGGTAACTAGGGTCAGTCAACGTCAAAGCGCTAGCTTGAGGCAGCAAAACAAAGGGGAAACTGGAGGCGGCCCATTCAAACCAACGCAGATTCGGCTACATAAGGAGCTTAAAATATCATCTTGTTGTGATGTTGGGTGCCAGAATCGACGTAATACAGCCTCAATTTAGAAATTTGATCGCATATCTGCTGCCACTGCCAGACAAAAACCCCGACGACAGCTGTGGTTAAACGCGATAAAACAAGCAGACTGGACAGAAATGATTGTCAAAAATGTTCGCGTTTGCAGCGCACACTTCTTATCAGAAAAGGTTCAATAAAGTATTGTCTTTTGTTGTTATGGACGCGTCTACAGATTTCTTGCCATATGTCTATGTTTCTTGCATCTCACGACTATGTCGTGTATGAAACATAGACTGTATAAAAACATGGATGTAGTGTCCGTGACGCCACCCGTAGGTTTCCGAAGAGCGTTTTTGAAGCCTAAAGTAGGCGAAGCCGGCTGTCGCCATCTTGGCAGCGCGTCGCCGCGCGTCACTCCCGGATAATCGAAAATGGGCAAAAAGGCGGGAGCTGGTTGCTGAAACCACAC
>NW_015556043.1:125324-126162 GCF_001515605.1 Sinocyclocheilus anshuiensis | reverse complement strand
TTTTTACGTTTTTTACGTTTAAAGGTCACATATTTTACACCTTTCTGGAGTTTTATTTTTAAGTCTTGATGAAATAGATTTTTTAAAGGTCACATATTTGACACCTTTCTGGAGTTTTATTTTAGGTTTTGATGTCCTTAAGGATATATACTTGCGGTATAAGTACCAAAAACCATCTCAATATATTTTTTACAGCTCCTTTCTCAGGAGCTCTGCTGAGAACAGGTCAATTTTGGCCTGTCTAATTTATATTCATGAGCCTCTATTCTGATTGGCCAGAATCGACGTAATGCAGCCTCAAATTAGAAATCTGATCGCATATCTGCTGCCACTGCCAGACAAAAAACCGACAACAGCTGTGGTTAAATGCGATAAAACGAGCAGACTGGACAGAAACGATCTTCAAAAATGCTCACGTTTGCAGTGCACACTTCTTATCAGAAAAGGTTCAATAAAGTATTGTCTTTTGTTGTTATGGACGCGTCTACAGATTTCTTGCCATATGTCTATGTTTCTTGCATCTCACGACTATGTCGTGTATGAAACATAGACTGTATAAAAACATGGATGTAGTGTCCGTGACGCCACCCGTAGGTTTCCGAAGAGCGTTTTTGAAGCCTAAAGTAGGCGAAGCCGGCTGTCGCCATCTTGGCAGCGCGTCGCCGCGCGTCACTCACGGATAATCGAAAATGGACAAAGAGGCGGGAACTGGTTGCTGAAACCACGCCCACCTAGCTCGACGGTGGTGACAGCAGTGGCAATCCAGCTGTCACTCAAGTGGCCGCGCCCTTAATTATGCAGAACTTTAAGGCTTAATATAATTTAAACGGATGAGTTA
>NW_015556043.1:118693-125244 GCF_001515605.1 Sinocyclocheilus anshuiensis | reverse complement strand
AAACAACAAACTGACGATTTATATATAATCATTTGTAATTGTATATACATTGTTGTGATTAATTGTGGCTGGAACAATAATGTAGCTGTAAAAATATATATATATATGTATATGTATTAATGTATAACAATCCTGTCAGATCGTCCATCCTTTGAGTGAGAGTGTACGTTACAGGTCGGCCGATCTGGTTTCGTGGTTAAAGTTAACCTTTTCGACATGTTTCCGTGTTGTCATTGCTCAGCAATGGCATGGACGCGATGTTGTCTGGGGGTTTGGCAAAAGGAGAGTGGGACTGTGGGCGGTGCTCGGGGTGGTGACTGAAGGCAGTGACTGTGTAGTTCTGACGTCAACTTTTTACGGAAGTCACAACGGTTCGTGAAAAATCACAGCTACTTTATGCAGGCTGTATGCATTTTACTGTGGACTGAGTGTTTTGAAACTTATATGGTAGTTAAATAGCCCCTAGACCTCAGTTATCGTGAAAAAAGCCAGGAAATTTCAGTTTTGACAATATGGGACCTTTAACTTTATTTTTTACCAAAAATCTAATGTTTTTTGAACATTTGTTTTTAATATTCTAAGATTGTTAAAATGTCCAGTTTTCTTGTCATGATTATAATTTTATTTAAAGGTTACAAAAAAATATTTTTAGAATGTTAATCAAGAACAAATAACACATTGATCTTAGAACATTTTCTCTCAACATTATGAGAATGTATATAAAATGTTAATAAAGTTATAAGAACATTCCATAAACATTACTTAGAGAATGTTGTGTCCTAACATTTATGTAACTTCGTATTTTTCATAAAAATGTTTTTCATTGTTTCAATTCAGTTCAAATTTAAGTAGTATTTTATTGCTACTATTGAATATTTCAATAACTATATATCTCAAAAATAATATAAAAATAAACTGTTTCAAATTTATATGAAGCTAATAAAATGCATGACTTCTTTAGGGCTTTGTAAACAAATATAATAAATATTGAAATATTTATCTTTTTGGCTCACGCCATTGTTTTTATAACCAAGCACGCCAGAAAGAAAGAAATAGAATGAGAATAAAATGAGCAAAATGTGCAATGTGCAAAATGCTCGTAGTTATTGCACATAATAACAATCAGGCCCTTATGTAAAAACTGCAACAGGTCTACTGTGGTTTGCTTTGAAGAATGTAATGACTGCAATATGCTTGAACCAAAAAAAATTTCTTGTTTGAAGAGACAATACAACCAGCCAGCAGAGCCATTCACATCGCCCACTGCATGACTTTTAATCTAACAGGCTGCACTTCTCAGGCATGAAAATGCACACAGCGGCCGTTGAATTAATCATCGTAATGTGGACGGTTGACTCTAAACTAATTTCCTAACGCAACCCAGAGCCTCACACTCCACGTCCTCCTGGGAGCGTTTAGGGCTCTTGAAATCTCATCTTTAAATTACACTTTATGTCAGGGTGGCTGCGTGACGCTGGAGCTGTTAGCCTGATTAACGCTGCATCGGATTGCATCCCTGACAGTGTGTTTGTGTGTTTGAGAGAAGTGGACGACGTGTGTGTCTGGTGATTAAACTAAGCTAAGTTGGCAAAGAGGATTATTCACACTTTCACAATAAAATACATGTGATTAATTGCGGTCCTCTTTATCTACTTCTTTCTGCTTCTTGTCATTCCATTCCCAGTGAAAATCCAAGGCATCCTTCACCCAAAAATCTCAGTCAATGTAAATCAAAGCAGCTTTAACAAACGCCAATCCTCGGCAATCCTAAATAATGTTTTAGCAGATAAGCTTTTCATAAACACTAATGACAAGGTCATTTTATAACTACAGCTCCAGCTATAACTCCAACGATGCATATTGTGGTCAGCTGTGTTGTTAGTATAAAAGCATGAGATTAATCCATTTATATCATTACATTTGCTTTGAGCATTTTTTTAACGATTATCTCTGAATACACATTCTGCTACGCCATAAATTACTCTCGCCAATTTCTGTCAGAAATCATATTGATAATCAGTATTGTTTTCTTGTGTCCCTTTAAAATAAATAATCTAAAACATCCTTTTTGTGCACTGATGAGCTTTGAATACTGCAGCAAAATAAACAAAACAACAACAACAACAACAACAAAAACACTACATATTTAGAATAATTAAGATTTTATGTTTTTGAAAGAAGTCTCTTTTGCTCACCAAGGCTGCAATTATTTGATTTAAAAAAAACAAAACAGGAATAATGGGAAATATAATTACAATTTTAAATAATACATATAATAGAATAATTTTCAATAATTATTAATGGTACTTAATTATTAGTAATATTTCTTATAGTTATGAATGTTAAAACAGTAATATTTTTGTGTAAATCAGGATAAATTTTTTCAGGATTTTTTGATGAATAGAAAGTTTAAAAGAACACATTTTTTGAAAGAGTATATATTCAGCATTTATTTTAATGATGTCTTTACTGTTGCTTTTGATCAATTTAATGGCTGAATAAAAGTATTGAAGGGATAGTTCACTCAAAAATGTTTTTTTTTATTTTTATTGATTTGCTCACCCTCAAGCCATCCTAGGTGTATATGACTTTCTTCTTTCAGACGAATACAATTGGAGTTACATAAAAAAATGTCCTGTCTCTTCCAAGCTTTATAATGGCAGTGAATGGGGGATATTTTTCATATTTTCATACATTTCATATCCATATTTAAAAATGTATAAACCGTAATCACTAGCGTCCAGCTGTCGTACTGGTGTTCACTACAGAGTGGCGTTCGGGCGGATGATGTAGGACGTAGGCATAGCGTAAGCTCCGGTGAGAAGTGTCTAACGTGGAAGCGCAGAGGAGAGCAAAACAAAACAAAACACCAGCCACGAATTACAAGTACAAAATAAGGATTTATAAAGAAAAATGTTTGAATATTTCAATATAAGCCAAGATGAGACTGGTTTTCCTTCACTCCTGTAAACAAAACGTCTCAGGTTACTTATGTAACCATGGTTCCCTGAGTAAGGAACGAGACACTGCGTCCTCTAGGAACAATTATATTCTAAAGTAAATTAAAATAGGAACTCGATATTAGAAATTGCAATAATATTTCACAATATCACTGTTTCTACTGTATTTTTGATCAAATAAATACAGCCTTAAGAGACTAAAAAAACATTAAAAACCTTACAGATCACAAACGTTTGAATGGCAGTGTATATATAGGCTAATGTAGGCTAAAATAGGCTTTGCTGATGATATGAAAAAAATTCTAATTTCTAATTTATCTCTTGATATTGGAGTGAAATATGACTTGAGATTCACGCTCGCAGTGCACGCCGATTGCCCCCTCGGAGACATCGCGTGCGTGCTCTTTGCCCAAACAAATAACGCATAAATCGTGTATGTCATCAGATGTTAAACAACGTCAACACGGATGCACACATCCTTAAACGCTTTGCTAGTGCTCGCCATAATGAGATGAATAGAGATCGCTCTTACCACAGAAATGCACGCTTCAAACAAAACAGTCAATGAAGACGAAGAAGAGAATGATGTGTGCTACCGGCACCTGTTTATACTATAGTCGCACCGGTAGTGACGTCATGGCTGTCGCCGGCCAACGAGTTGGTGTTTTTTCAATGTATGCTTCAGACACGGGTCACGACGAGGCGTTCCCCATAGCGACCCCTAGAGGACGCAGTTCGAAGTTCCCATGAAAGGGAACTTGGTTCTCGCGAGATGTGGTTCCACTCATAACGTCCTATACGTCATCCACTGGAATGCCACTCTCTTGTGAACACACGTAGTGGTTAATCTTATTATGGTTTATCTTTACATTACAAATACTTTTCTTACACAAACGCATCGATTCGCTTAAGAAGGCCTTTATTAACCTCCCGGAGCCGTGAGGGACACTTTTTATGATGGATGGATGCAGTTTATTGGATTTCTATTGGACTATTGAATATTACCACCCATTCACTGCCACTATAAAGCTTGGAAGAGAAAGGACATTTTTTTTATATAACTCCGATTGTAGTCATCTGAAAGAAGAAAGTCATATACACCTAGGGTGGCTTGAGGGTGAGTAAAGCATGGGGTAATTTTTGGATGAACTATCCCTTTAACTTTTTTTTCTCCAATTAAAAAAGTTATTTTAAATTCTAATAATATTTCACAGTATTACTGCATTTTTGATCAAATAAATGCCTTGGTGAGGCTTCTTTCAAAAACATAAAAATAACTTAATTATTCCAAACTTTTGACTAGTAGTGTAAATACAACATAAATTAATAATCAGAATTTTCTTGTTTTCCTGTAAAAAAACAAAACAAAACAAAACATCTAAACATCCTTAAAAGTGCAGTGTAATCCCTGCACTGGCATCATTAGATGGACACTTGCCTTCTTAACCTCGTATTTAATGGCCAGTTTGACACGACTGAGCAGGGAGCGATGACGCTGGCCTTCTTCGAGCTCGGCGGATATATCTCCGTTCAAGATGGCCTCCACCTCCTCCGTGTCCCTGCACAGATCCAAAACGCCAACCACAAAGTCTTTACACTGCATAGATAGCTTCCTGTAGTCATTCTGTAGAGAAGGAGAGAAAGAGCAGAGAAGGTTTGTTTAAAACAGGAGCTCACGGTCTACAGGGGCCTTTCAGGTGAAAAGGTTGTCAAGCTTGAACAACCACTGCAACGTTTGACTCAAGGGCATCAGCAGGAGATGGAGTATTTGCCAGAATCCATCAGACTCCAAACACAACATCACTCAGTCCTAATTATATTGGAAAGATAATGAATGAATGACATTTTCTGATCTAGTTTATTCAGAAAATTCTGCCAAGATTTGCCAGTTTTTCAAAGGGGAGTTTATGATTGTAATGACTGTGATTACCACTGCAATTATATTTGGTTCTGGCTAAAGCAATGTTCCTAGAAAACGTATTTTGTCCTTGAATAGGAAATTAGTCTTTCAGGTCACTGACTGCTCTCCTGTTTGATATCAAAACATTACTGTCATTACAGAACAAACATTTTTAGCTGGTGAGCGGCAAAACCTGATGTGATCCCAAAAATATTTGGACATTTAAATATGTATTAATGTTGTTTCATTAGATAACATGATAGCAAATCAAGTATCTGGATCAAATGCTGCAGGATCTTTTCTCTTCATTAACGACAACATTTTCTTCATCGTGTTGGAAGTGTCAGTGTGTTCAGCTGGTGTTTTGATGATTTTCAGTGGATGTATGTTCACACATATTACACAGATGTCCAACGAGAGGAATCACTGGTGTAGATAATTACATTAATCATCAAAATGATCCACTAACCAAAAACAAACACTTAATTTTATCACTTTAAGGAATAAGTAATCCACACAACTTCAGTCCATCAGTTAATCTTGTGAAGCAAAAAGTTGCATGTTTGTATGTAACAAATCCATGATCAACCGAGTCCTCTATCCATAATATTACTTTCTCCAGTGGAAAAAGTTGCCTCGTCTGAATCAGAAAGAGAAATATGCACAGATGAAGCACAGTTTATAAGCCAAAACCGAAACATTTCTGAACAAATATGTTGGTGGATTTTGATATGAGAGGACAGCAGGAGATGGACTTTTCTAGGGAGCGTTATTATGGATTATGGACACGTATTTTGGCCAGAATTAACAGTTTGAAGTAAAAACGCCTTAATGATGGATTTGTTTCTTACAAACATGCAGCTTTTCGCTTCCAAAGACATTAATTGATGGACTGGAGTGGTGTGGTGTGGATTACTTGTGGATTATTGTGATGTTTTTATCAGCTGTTTGGACTCTCATTCTGACGGCACCCATTCACTGCAGAGCATTCACTGCTGAGCAAGTGATGTAATGCTACATTTCTTCGATGAAGGATCAAAACTCATCCACATATTGGTTGACCTGAGGGTGAGTACATTTTTCAGCAAATCTTCTTTCTTTAGGTGAACTATTTCTTTAAAGCCTAAAACAAATGTTTGTAAAATGTTTGCTTGCAACGTGTGCTTACACTATATTTCTTTTCAGTAAATGACAATTGTTTGACGTTTTATATCTAATGAAATTTAGATATTTTTATGCATTGCTTAGGTGTCCAAATAATTTTTTGGGTCCACTTTAAATATTTTACATTGTTAGAAAAGTCTTTGTAACAGAAAAGAGTATACATAATCGTAAAATGCATCACACCATAAAACAACAGGAAATGGTAAGCTAAAGTCAACATGAAATCAAAACTCTCCCTATACTTGCTTCCGTAACACTGGGCTCAATATAAATGACTTACAGATCCATATTATTTCACAGTAAGATTAAATTTTTCATTAAAATCCATTAAATTACATAATCTCTTAAAATCAAATAAATTACATCCTTTGCATCAAATTACAAAAAAACAGTTAATGCTAATGCGAGGGTCTTTCTAATGCAGCGTCTATGGGAGGGATGGACAATTTGACATCATTCTCTCTTCTGACAGCCGTTATCAGTCTCTCTCAATTTTTTTCCTTTTATTGAAAGTCATGAAAACACGC
>NW_015556043.1:118366-118612 GCF_001515605.1 Sinocyclocheilus anshuiensis | reverse complement strand
GCTAGCGTGTCTCCGACACAGTGATAACACTCGTTGCCTTCTCTAGTGCAGCTCAACCAGGTCTCATCCCATTAGTCGATATTTGTGATATCACGAATCCCGGAAAATATGCGTTGTAGTCCAAACGAGCCGTTTGTTGTAGTTTTTGAAAAGTTATTTCTGTTAAATAAAATAACTCCTTTTGAAGTGGACTTTGAGCTTTGTAACTTTGCAGATCTTTTTTATGCTCAAACAGCAACATTACAG
>NW_015556043.1:111115-117968 GCF_001515605.1 Sinocyclocheilus anshuiensis | reverse complement strand
ATGCTCAAACAGCAACATTACAGACTAACTAAAGTTGAAAAAGTGAAAAAGCATAATAGGACCCCTTTAAATTATTATTATTATTTTTTTTAGTTAAAATCATCTAAAATCATCAAGTCTGTTCAACAAATGGTCACCGTCAGGGTTTCGAGAGGGGAAACTCTAACATGCAACAACCAATTTTCAGTATATATATCAATTTTTTATGTCCCAGCCTATATTTTTTCTATTTAAATAACCAGTGTTAGGTAAAATGGGTTGCGAATGTAATTTCATGTTGACTTTACTGAAGTTTTGAAGAGAAATTAAGAAGTTGTTACACACCCAACGCTGATTTAAGAAAAATTATCCAATAACAGCATTTCAACAGTTTTTACAAACAAACAATGAAAAACAAAGAAGTGATGGAGCCTTAACTCTGAACTATTTCCAAAAGCAACAAACTGTGTTTTCCAGAACTCTAGAAGAAGATCCTGGTTATTGATTCACTTGACATGCACTAGCTGTTTCGTGAGAGCTGAGTTGTTTATGTGTATCATCCTGGGTGATTCTTTGACTGACTTCTTGACTTTTTCATTACTGAATTATTAAACCGTAGCACCATAAATCCTTTACCATGAGGAAAAGTCAATACCTCTCTTGTTAACCTCAGATACACTCAACTCACTATGCCAAATGGTTCTTTGCTTCATTTAAAAACATTATTGACAGCATTGAATAAGCATAAATAAATAGTGTGTGGTCCTCCACAGGGTTCACTATAGACATCAGGTAGACGTCATATCAGTGTGATCTCCCAGCATGCATTGCTGTGTGCTTTATTGTTCTCTGTGGGAGAATATTATACCTTCTCACGCCACCAGGATGACAACAAACCTCTTATCAGCATGAGAAAAGCAATGTTACTGACCATATGTTATATGAGAATCAGACACCATGGCGTTATGACGGCTATCATCACAATTATGATGGGTGTACAATAGTTGCATGTGATGATGTGACATTTATTTGCTCAATACGACAAAATGCAAAAATATACACCAAGAACTAAGTAATATTTAGGTGAATCTCACAGAAACATGTCCAGGTCATATTTCACTCCAAAATCAAATGAAAAAATACATAAAATCTTATATTTAAAATATTATAATTAACTACTGTATATAACTCAATAAAAATATATAACATATTTTCATGAAGGAAATGGAGTCTATTTTTAGAACCACTAACATTTTTCAAATTGTTTTCAGGAAAATAAAGCACTTTTTTGCACTGTAATGTATCCAAATGTTTTCTTTTCATCACATTCTCATATATTAAAATCTCATATTTCACTCCAAAATCAAATGAAAAAATACATAAAATCTTATATTTAAAATATTATAATTAACTACTGTATATAACTCAATAAAAACATATAACATATTTTCATGAAGGAAATGGAGTCTATTTTTAGAACCACTAACATTTTTCAAATTGTTATTGGAATATGTATATGGTTATTGGACATAAAAGCTATTGTTAATTGGAAAATAAAGCACTTTTTTGCACTGTAATGTGTCCAAATGTTTTCTTTTCATCACATTCTCATATATTAAAATCAGTGTAAAGTTATCCCACTTTTATGCTGAATTAAATAAAATTACAGATACTAACATGATATATTAATACATTTTTTAAATATTACAACAACAGAGATTTGCATTACAATAAGGTGTGTTTAACTGCAAGAAAATAATGTCACAATGCAAAAAAATCTTATGGTCCTACAAAATTTCTTAATTTTCTTAATGCAAAATATATTATTTTTAATTCCATTTGAAAAATGACCTGTTCTAGACAAGTTTTGTGAGATTCATATATTTATGCATTATTATATATCTTATCAGTGGCTCTTTGTGCATCAGTGAACTATGAAAGCATAAATGAGTTCTGCAGCTTAATAAAATACAACAAATGATTCATTCTTAAATAAAAGCTCTTGAACAGAGCTGAAGAGAGAGCTCAGTTTATCTGAAGTGAATCTCTGGCTCTGCACTATATTGAACATGTCTCACGGTTCTGCTGCTGTAAGAACTGATAGCAATTCAGCGATTCGATTGTCCAGACAAGCAGATAGGCCAGCCTTGACATAAAAGCTGAATCAGCAAGCATGACAATCAGTTACTGTTAGTCTGAGTTATTGAAAATGATGTAGTCAAACATATTTACCAGAAAGAAGCCATTGTGCTGAGATGTCTCTTTATTACGGTTCTTTTTATCCTGTCGACGGCAGCAGCACACACAAACAGACACACACGCAACAGAAGATAAAAATGCTGTTAAAATGGAGATAAATGTTAAGATAAGTGATGCAAACATAGGATGAACTTTAAAGGAAATTTAAAGACAACAACAAAAATGCAATAAAATGCAGCTTGCAAATGGCCACGTTCACACTCCAGGTGAAAATGATTCAGTTCAGAAAGGGCTTTGAATGATTTACTTATTGAATCTGATTCAAATCACGAATATTTTGTGAATATTTTTGACTGATTCATCAAAACCAACTCATAAGAGTCATTTGTTCACAAATCAGACATCACGGTTCGTGCTGTGTCACTTTAAAGATGTGATTAATGCAACCAGATAAAATGATAAATTACACAACATGTTTATTTATCACAGTGTGACTCATATATTATTTTTTTCATGCAGTGTAATAATTAAGATTAATTCGCTCTTATATTTAAAATTTGACTCCCTAAACTTTGCAGTGCATACATGACCAATAAAAACTATTAGGCAAAATATTTAAGGGAAAATAATTCTGCTGTAGAGTCAAAACATTTACAAATACATTTAAATAAAAAGTGTTTAAAGAAAAAACATATGGTGCAAACTTAAAAATACAATTACAGCCCAGTCTCACAAGTGAGTTTATCATTTTGTAAATCTTTTTGTCTGATTCATCAAAACCAAGACATTTTTTCATGAATCAGACATCATGGTTCACGCTGTGTTTGTTGCTTCATCACTTTAAAGATGTGATTAACTAATGCAATCTGATAAAAAATAAATGACAAAACTGCATTTTTACACGCCTGTATTTTACATTGTTGCATCAGGTGTGAATCAGGAACCTTGTATTATTTGTATATGCAGTGCAGTGCAATAATTTATTTGATTAATTCGCTCTTATATTTAAAAGTGGTTAAGATTCTAAAAACTTTGTATATGTGGCCAATAAGTTTGAAGTCATTTTGTGAATCTTTTTGACCGATTCATCAAAACCGACCCATAAGAGTCATTTGTTCGTGAATCGGATATCACAGTTTGCGCATGCAATATTTCAATATGCACTTTAATAATGTAGGAGATTAATTCGCTCTTATATTTAAAAGTGGTTGTGACTCCCAAAAATTTGCGGTGTGCACGTGGCCAATAAAAAACCATTATGCAAATCAAATTAAAACATTCAAAACAAATGAAAAAGCCATGTTATTAAAGCAAAAACAAATGCATGTTTATCCAGCCCCACAGTGGTGGCCATCCTACCTTAAACTCTTTTTCGATGTTGGCGAGTTTGGTGAGCTCATTGCTCAGCTCCAGCGCGGTCAGTACGGGGTCTTCGCTGGACAGAGAGAGATACGCCGGACTGGCCAGTCCACGGTACGCATTTATCCTGGACCGCGAGTGGCTGAACGAGTCCTTCCTCTGCTTCTCCGTGCAGTCAGCGCATTTGCAGAAGTAGTCGTGAGGCCGCTCGATCCTGGCGCCCTTCATCAGCAGAATGTGCACGACCTCGTATTTCTGGCAGTGGGCGGCCAGGATGATAGGCGTGATATCGGGCGAGAACCGTGTGCCGTCCTCGTCGTACGAGTAAAAGTCGTCGTCTTGCAACTCGCAGGGGCTGCGGGTGAGTCGTTCGCCGCCCGCAAAGGACGGATGTCCCAGCAGGGCCTCCACAATACGCATGTAACCTTTGGAAATTGCCAGCAGAAGCGCATCCCCGACACGGGCCAGGTTGTCTCTCTGCAGGAGCAGCTCGGTGACCTCCAGGTGTTCGTTGCCGACGGCCAGCTGTAGCCCGTTCTGTCCCATGTAGTCGACGCAGTTCACGTTGAGTGTGGGTGATTCTTCCAGCATTTTCCGGACCACCGGGATGTTGCCGTACTCCGCCGCGTCCAAAAAACGTTCTTCCTCCGCCGTGAGGCTGCTGCCACGGGTGTTGAACATGAACGCCGGTCCGCGAACCGCCTGTCGTCGGCCCTTTTCTCGTGGTAGGGTCATCCTGCAATGGGGGAACGTATCCGAAGATTTCCTGCAATTGAAAAATAAGTATTTTTACCTTGTGAACGTTAGTCAAGCTCATCCAAGTGGAAGTGACTTTCTATGCACTTGGCTGCTTGATTATATCTCAAGCCTTTGACAAATATCCAAGAAGTTGACTTTCTCACTGAGAGCTGACAAGTGGTGTATCATCAGGGACGTGATCCCACAGGGACGGAAAGGTGATTCGGGCCGGACGGTCCTGTTGAAGGCGAGATCGCCCTCTGGCTTTTAATAGCTTTTTAATGAAACGCAACAGATGCCATATTCAGACAACAGGTGGAGTGACGTCTGTTCTCAACTCAAGCTGACTCACGTTTAGTGAGCACGCGATGTGAAGAGAGCATACAGTAAGAGTGTGAATGTTAATTTCGCTCAATTGTATGGATAATACTTTTAACAATGTTAATACATATTGGGCCTTTACTCTTTACATCTTGAGACTTCATGGCATTCATATGAAAGGTTTAAAACCCTTATCCCTTTCCCATATTCCTCTATACACTCACTGCAATACAAAGTCCAAAAAACATCAAAACATATTTGTGAATCTGGCACTAGAACTCTGTGCCAATTACAAAAGCTTATTCTGAGAGGATTTTCACACCTTCTGACCAATGATTTTCTATTACTTTTCCCCATGCATTTTATAGAGACTGCACTCTGGTCAAATATTTTAGAGTAAAGCATGGCTGAAAATGGAAAATATATATTTAACACATTCTAAAGAATATATATTTGACATTCTTTAAAACTGAGATTTAAAAAGAGGACATAAATACAGACATGCATATAATTTAATATTTTAATTTACAGTCATTTAAGAATGTTTTTTAAAATTATTTAAATGATTTAAAAATGATAATATATATACACACATATATAAAAAAATATTTTCATTATATATATATATATATATATATATGCATGTAGCCTATGTATGTATAATGTATATGTGTGTATGTATACAGTTGTGGTCAAAATTTTACATACACTTTCCAATACCTGCAAAATGTTAATTACCAAAACACAATCATACAAAATGCATGTTGTTTTTTATTTAGAGGGATAATACAAAATGCATGTTGTTTTTTATTTAGTACTGACCTGAATAAGATATTTCACATAAACGTCATTTATATATAGACCACAAGAGAAAAAGTTTACATACACTTGATTCTAAATTCTTTGGTTTTCCAGCATCTTTTGCGTATTTGAACCCTTTCCAACAATGACTGTATGATTTTGAGATCCATGTTTTCCCACTGAGGACAACCAAGGGACTCATACGCAACTATTAGAAAAGGTTCAAACGCTCACTGATGCTCCAAAAGGAAAAACGATAAAAAATAAATAAATAAAATAACACGACATTCTAATTTATTGAGATGCACCTGTATATAAATATATGTATTAGGGATGCCACAATTCTCAATATAATATTGAACCGTTCGGTACGACATCCATGGTTCATATGATATTCCATGTTTTTATCCAGTGTACAGAAGTATACAGGTGACTTTTTTAAAAAATGACATTTTAAATCCCAAATCGCAAAAAAATACTCTGATGTGCCAAGCCATCACAACCAATCCTATATATATGGCCTAAAGCTGTGACACAATAATCATTAACTAATAAATATGAATCTGAAGACTGCACTATTAATAAACTGTTAAACTCCCTTGTATTAAAAGCCACCAACACTGTTTACTGAGCCATATTCATGCTGTATTGAATCAAACAAAACTTCGACTGACACATTACACCACAAACAAACGTATCTGCTTTAACACAATATAATCCTTAAAAAAAGCACAGTGTTAGCAAAAGTCATAAACACATGAAACTGAATCAGAAAAAAAAAAACAGGCAAATAAAATTGTATTATTGTGTACTCATAAAAACAACTCATTCAAGACATCAAACAACTTCAGCACAAACCTTATTTATTACATGCATTAGTAAATAAGGTTTGTGAGAATGAGTTTGTTTAATTTAAGGTCTGAATTTATAGTCTGAAGCGCAGACTATTAACTGCAGGATTTACTTGAGCGGGGAAATTAATTTCACACAGCCCGGGTCCCTGGAGCTTCAGACGTCACCAGAGGCCAGAGAGGAGGGGAAGCATTCAACTCGAAACTCTCCATGCAAGACTCTTCCATGCCAATTCAATAAACGCAAAGAGCTCAGCCTCCCCTAAAACCCCTTGACTCTAGCGAACACAGAACATGACTTGAATCTGCTCTGTACTGAGGTATGAATTAATAAAGTTAAACTTCCTACTGCATATGTAGTGAACAAAAATATGAAACTCTCTTACAGCTGAGATTTTTTTTTAGATTTACATTACATTTTATGGATTTGGCTTTTATCCTGCAATGTATATATTTCACCAGTATTCCCTGAGAATCAAACTCATGAACTTGGCGTTTATTTGAGCTACACCAAATTGAGGAACATCTTTTAATTAATTAGTTTTGTTAAGAAATTTATTTGGTGTACAACACAAATTTCAAGCCTTTAGGCAGACGAATTTATA
>NW_015556043.1:107981-111105 GCF_001515605.1 Sinocyclocheilus anshuiensis | reverse complement strand
AATTTATATATATATATATATATATATATATATATATATATATATATAAAAAAAAAAAGGATTTAGGATCATAACCCATTATGTATGTATGTGTGTATTTATTTATTTATTCATTCATTATTTTATTTTACAAAATATAATAATTGTAATTAATTTTGTTATTATAATGTTTAACAGTGGACATATAATGTGGAACACCTTTTACTGAATTAGTTTTGCCAAAAAATTTTCAGCATTAATATAAAACAGCTAGCCATTTTTCAGTTCCAAGAACGTTCAGAGAATGTT
Source organism: Sinocyclocheilus anshuiensis (assembly GCF_001515605.1). Taxonomy (NCBI): domain Eukaryota; kingdom Metazoa; phylum Chordata; class Actinopteri; order Cypriniformes; family Cyprinidae; genus Sinocyclocheilus; species Sinocyclocheilus anshuiensis. Next base: position 110,817 of record NW_015556043.1, on the reverse strand, counting down.
AGTTTATTATTCCCGGAATGTTCCCAGAACATGGACTTTTTAAGGTTTGTATTTGGTTAGCCAGGAATTTATGGATTTGGCTATTTCTTTATGGAAGGTTTACAGAACTTTAGGGGAATGTTCAATGTTCTCAAATTCTCAAAAAGGCATCAAAATCTTGAAATGGTCCAATTTTGGCTAATCAATGGTCCTGTTTGATATATATAATTCTCTAATTACTAAAGTGACCAGAAATTCCTTGTTGAGTTAAAAACACATTCGGAGAAAATGTGGATGAGGAAGCAGAAAATGTAAGCTGAAGCTATTTCTACTCCTCATTAAAACACCTTCTCCATTACCGTTAAATATGGATCGATTGGCATGAATTATGCAGCTCGTTGTTAATCAGGTGCAAAAGTGAGAGTTTAAACATGCTTAAAATGTGAAAACGTGCCTGTGACGTATGCACACATGTTCATCATCGCACAGCAATGCTTCACAAAGATGTGCATAATCAAGACTGAGGAAGGCTATCTGTCATTCTGCAGGCCGCAGCTCTATTTATTCAGAAAGAACATTGTGTCTTTGAAATGTAGACAACTGTGGGTATTTCAGAGTCTGGACAGCATGTGCACAGCACATCCACCGCTAATGAGATGCATCAGTCACACAAATGGTTATTTTGACTCAGTGATGTATTGAAAGACCCTTTCCAGTTCTGAATTAATTATCATGTATATCCTGAAAAGCAATGTCAGCATTGAGGTTATAAATCAAGATGTGAATTGACAGGCATTGTACTTCATTAGTGGCCGCATTTTATTAGATTTTCACCTGCTTAACTTTGCAATATTTGTGCTACAGACATGAACAGTAACTCAAACCATGGTCTATACATTTCTTACTGATCAGACTTGTGATTTTTGCCTGACGCATGAACAAATGGGTGAAAAAAATCCCAATATCAATGATTTTAATAACAAAAAATTAAATGTATATATGTATACATAACTTACATACATAGCTTGCATTTAACTTGATGTACTAAAATAACCAAAACTGAAATAAAAATGAATAAAAACTTTTTTTTTTTTAGAAATATATTTAAAAAAAACAAACAAACTACTAAACATGACAAAAACACACAACAAAATTTCTTTGTCTTTTTGCACAAGAAAACACATTTTCATGAGAAAATGTAAAAATCTTGTTAAGACACAGCTTCTTTTGGGGTTTTAACATGAGTTAAGTATTTTTTTTTTTTTTTACAAAATAATTGTAATTTATTTTGTTATTTTAGCGTTCAACAGTGGGCATATCATGTGGACATTTCATTTTACAAACATGAGCTAGTAAAATAAATACTGTACCTTGCAGGCTATGTAAGTTGCTTTTGATAAAATCAATATGTGTACTGTATATATCTGCTACTAATCAGCTATATAGCATGCTTTTATAAGACAGAGCATTCTCTGATGGTGGAAATGACATTTGAAACATTTTTGGAAGAAAATGGCCAACTTCTTTGCCTTGAATAAGCTAGCTTGCATTGTATGTGCAATATGACTTTTTTTTGCATAATTTAGCAGAACTGGAAATTATGTACATTGAAAAATTGTTATGGATATTTACCTAGATTTTTCTTTGTTTTTCTCACACATTACAGTTTGATGAACTTTTGAAAAAAAAAAAAAACTTTATTTAAGCTGAACTTGTTCATTTCAGCTGGGAATTACTTATTTTAAAGAAATTGCGAATAATTTGTACACAATAAAAGGTGGTTGATGCTTATTTTACTTTTTGTTCACATTATGTTTAAAAATATCTAATAATAGTTTGTATATTCTGAAAATATATTCTGAAATACTTTATCTGACAGACATTATTTATTAATTAATTTTTCAAATAATGACGTCCTCAAATGCCTTCAAGGAAGATTTTGTCAGATTTAGCTCACTTATGGAGACACATTTATCGCTACAGTAAACCCACGCATGCATTAATAATCAGTGGAGAAATGAGCTTCCACTAGGTGTCGCATTAAGGTTCATATCACAGCTTACATTAGAAAATACAAATAAACTGTATTTTACGTCGTTTAGCATTTCAATACCATTTCGGCATCAAGATAATAAATGTTGCAGAGACAGGTTCAACAGGACTAGGCTATTTCAACAGGAACAATTAAATACATATTTAATGTAGCCTATTTTAATAATAATAAAAAAAAAATCAAACTTAAGAAATGACTATGCAACTTGATATTTTAAGCTAATATTTTACTCAAATAAATATACTGAAATCTTATACTTTTCATATAATTAAAATGATTTAGTCTGCCTTTTTACGCGTTATGTTTCTTTTTACTGCTTTATCACTGAGATCAAAGACATTAGTGTGAGTTTGTAGAGTTGTATGAACACTCACATGTTGTACCGGTAATATCCCGATGAATCGCTGACCGTCTTGACGGATTTCAGGTGATGTGCGTCCACACCGCCGTTCTCCTCTTTCCAGCACTGCTCATCTTCATCCTCAGAAAACGACACTCTTTTCTGGTATTTGGATCCTCTGCCTTTCATGGACATCCAGACAGCGGCTGTGAGAGCGGACTCCAGCTCTGCTCACTCACTGCAGGTGAAGCTCTGACTCCAGCATCAGGATCAGCGTGTGTGTGTGTGTGTGTGTGTGTGTGCGTTTTTGTGACATATAAGGACACACATTTGTATAATGACATGGGTATGACATAGGTATTACAAGGAGAAGGTGACTTATGAGGACATTACCCCATGTCCCCATTTTTCAAAACGCTTATAAATCATACAGAGTGAGGTTTTTTTTTTGAGAAAGTAAAAAT
>NW_015556043.1:103631-104458 GCF_001515605.1 Sinocyclocheilus anshuiensis | reverse complement strand
GTGTGTGTGTGTGTGTGTGAAAAGAACAGCAGGAGATGAGAGGAGAATCCAGCAGCCCTGCCCACATCCAGCAGTCCTCATTAAACAAGACAAGCAGAGGTCACAGGGTAGTCATGTGGGCTAAATTAATTTTTATTTTGTAGTTCACTATTAGAGAATAAATTTTTTTCAAAGTTTAGAAAAACCTGTCAAAATTGTAGTATTTTGAAATAAACACTATTATTAAAATCCTATAATTTTTAATACTATACTTTATATAAAATAATACAAAATTATTTTAATAAAAAATGATGTGCATACATATATTTTGCATACATTTTAAATATTTTATATCATTATATATCACATAATATATTTATTAGACCATCACCACACAATGTAAGGTTTGTGCCACAGCTGCCCTAAACTAACAGTATTGGTGATTACCAAAATAATCTGACCTAATGACATCATTATCACATGGCACAGCTGATTGGTTCTCTCCTGTATCTGTAGCCAATGAGCTCGCTGCTCAACATTCAAATATATGACTAGTGCTTGCAGTAGCAGTTGCAGCTTGCTTCAGAAACGCTCCACCTTCCCCAGCTCCACCTGTATTGATCTGCTACGGGGTAGTTTCAGGTATGTTATATATGGGGGTTATTTCATATATATTACATGTGCAGCAGCAGTACTTCCTACATGCTCACTGGCTGCAGCATGTCTGTGGATGTTTTGGCAGTAGCAGGTCTCGGTACTTGCTCGACCGCAGCATGACAGAAATATATATTTAAAAAAAAGTACTAAAAATGACAAACACAAAAAATTACTAAAATACACACACACAC
>NW_015556043.1:92075-103367 GCF_001515605.1 Sinocyclocheilus anshuiensis | reverse complement strand
AATTCATTTTTATTTTGTAGGAGTTCACTATTAGAGAATAAATTTTTTTCAAAGTTTAGAAAAACCCGTCAAAATTGTAGTATTTTGAAATAAACACTATTATTAAAATCCTATAATTTTTAATACTATACTTTATATAAAATAATACAAAATTATTTTAATAAAAAATGATGTGCATACATATATTTTGCATACATTTTAAATATTTTATATCATTATATATCACATAATATATTTATTAGACCATCACCACACAATGTAAGGTTTGTGCCACAGCTTGCCTAAACTAACAGTATTGGTGATTACCAAAATCTTTTTTTTATGTTTCTGTAATGGTTAATATACCAGTATGTGCAAAGACTTTAGCCACAGTAATGTTTCTAATGCTAAAATATAATTATTGTTATTCATGAATTTTCAGATATGCTGTTTTACTAGAAAGGCAGAAAAAATAGTAAAGCACTTTATACATTTTTTTATTCAGATGCCCAATTACAGTCAATAACAAGAGACTGGAAAGTACATAAAAACAATGCAAGCAAGAATAATGCAAGCATTTATCAAGGCCAAAGGAGGCTATAGAAAATATTAAGTTTTTTGGTTATTATGTATGAATAAAGACTTGTTTCAGTTTGTTATTTGCCTAATAAATAACAATAACATTTTTAGTTTTAAACAAGTTTTTGACAGATTCCTAAAATATGTGTTTTCTATTTATTATTACAGGTGGTCTAAAAATTTAATCACATACATACATATATTAACTGTTGATCAGTGATTGAATCAGCTGATTGGTTTCTTTTTTACATCAGCAGCCAATGAACTTGCTGCTCAGCATTCAAAAACTTGCTTGCTGTAGAAGTTGCCGCATGCTTCAGAAACGCTCCACCTTCCCCAGCTCCACCTGTATTGATCTGCTACGGGGTAGTTTCAGGTATGTTATATATGGGGGTTATTTCATATATATTACATGTGCAGCAGCAGTACTTCCTACATGCTCACTGGCTGCAGCATGTCTGTGGATGTATTGGCAGTAGCAGGTCTCGGTACTTGCTCGACCGCAGCATGACAGAAATATATATTTAAAAAAAAGTACTAAAAATGACAAACACAAAAAATTACTAAAATACACACACACACACACATATAATATATATATATATATATATATATACACACACATATATATATATACACATAAGTGAGAGAGTGTGTATTGTTTTATTGCAAATGTTTTAGTATAACACATACTTTTCATGTTCTGATAATCCAGTCTGATGTTTATGTGTGTCCTGTGTGTCCTCAGATGTCTTTTGATTTAATGGAACAACAAACAAAGAAATTGATTACATAAGAGAAAGCCTGCGGACACCTTGATCAATAGCAGCGTTGACAGACAATTACCAGGGAAAAGGTTGGTTAGCTGTGTAGTTTGACAAGCCTCTTCATATGAATTTGATTAACAAAAGGGCAAAGGTCAAGCCAATCAATAATTGTTTTAGTGATGTTGCAATTCAATGAGGTGGTTTGCTTTCTGTCTTTGAAAAGAATACAACATGGGGAACTGTTGTAAAAACTAAATTAGTTTTGGGAATTACAGATAATCATAATTATGCTGAACAGTTGTCTAAATTTGGATAAAGCTTGTCAGCAGAGTAAACTCAGCATCTGTCATTGGCATATAAAAATCCTTTGGGAAAAGATTGACCTAATTTAGTCACAATCCAAAGTTATATTCAAAATAAAAACAAAAATCTTTAAGATATTTTCACTAGACATTTCCTCTGCAGACTTACATGAGTACAATGTTTATGACAAGATGATCTGCTTTCAAATGTCACATTTACTGGCCTTTTCACATTTATCTCAATGAAACCAGAGCAGAACCTATAGAAGGTCTCTTGCGAACACAGGATATGTCATTTGTTGTTTGTGACTCAGAGGCGGAAGGTGACTTTACAGAAATGAAGAGCTCTTGGTTCTCCATCATGACAACCAAAGGATGGGGTCTTATTCTCATGATCAAAGCATCTTCCAGATGTTTTCTTCTAAGAACAGAAGAACATTTAACGTCCTGCTGTATTATCGGCCACTTGTATTGAGTAGAAGACATGGAGAAGCCAGTAGCACTTAAGCAGAATTGAATTGGTGTTCAGTCAATATGAAGCACAGTGTGTGGCCTCGTTGACAGACCTACAGGTATCAATGTCGAGTGGAAAACAAAAGGACCCCAGGTGACATGGACATTCAGAAAGACCAGAGCACATTATTATTTTGAAAGACTGAGCTTTTAATGTTTAAAAAGCCTCAAAGGAAAGGTCAAGTCAGAACTGAGTTAAAGTCACATTGACTTTTTTATTTATTTATTTTTTGTCATATGGAATCTCTCATACAATACATTCTGGAAGCTCACTCATCGTCCATATTTGCAACGCCTCCAGGCAGCTATGGACCCTTCTCACATTTCCAGGATTCTCAGAAGTGGAAATTGTTGGGTAAACATCTAGTGGTGAACGGTAACTACTACAAATTTGTGTGTGTGTGTGTCTGTGTGTGTGTGTGTGTGTTCTCATTTGCCCCAATAGCAAAAGAAAAATCAGCATTTCTATGACTTTCCAAGAGAGAAAAAAAAAAAATCAAGAGATCAATTACGTTGGTCAAAAGAAAGGCTTTGTATTGGAAACATTCACACAGCAGCAATAACTAGTTTTGTTATTTTTTATGCCAGGGTAAAAAAAAACGAAACACCATGCCTGAACTGATACGCAAAACTACCAACTTTTCTGTGAAGCTGCTTTGCAACGATGTGTATCGTGAAAAGCACTATACAAAATAAAAAAACCTTATATTGTTACAAATGTATGGGTATAGAAAAGAATCACCCCTTTAAAATAATAATTTTCAATCAAAGCAACATTTTGTTGCTTTACAGCCTGAAATGAAGACGGACACAGTTTTTGTTTTGTCCAGCTGTACTTTACTCAGTGCAACTTATAACATGCAAGTGAAAGATATAACACCAACATGTCAGAAAAACAAAAACAGAATCACGCAGTTGGAAAAAGGATCACCACCTTGTGTCAGTATTTTGTTGAACCACCTTTTGCTTTAATTACAGCCTTTAGTCTGTTGGGATTTGTCTATATTAACTTTGCACATGTTGGTGTTATATCTTTTCACTTGATTATTTACAGAGGGGTGATTCTTTTCTATACCCACTGTACATTTAATAAAAAAAAATAATGAAAACATAAAAAGCTTTGCTAGATTTACAATGTTAATAAGTGGAAACGCATCATCACAGTCTGTGTAAAGCCTAAAGTCCTATTTACTTGAATGAATCCTGAAATTTCAAAAACTGCTTGCCACATTCACATTTAAATAACACATTTCAATTCAGCAACAAAATCTGACATGAGCTGTCTCACAAATGTTGTTTCTTATGCTCAAATAGCATTAAAAAGCGTATATTTCAGGCTGGACCAGACAAGGGGCATGTCCAGTCGTAAGCACACTAACAGCAGCTGCAGTGATGCAATGACTTTACCAATTGGCGATTGGCTCTTATTTAGGCAGAAGTTATTCCTCCATATTACACATTGCTCTTTCTCCCATTTATAAGGTGCACCAAAATCAAAAAAGTTGTATCCCAAATTATGCACTATACACTATGCACTTATACACTCAACCGTGTAGTGTATGAAATTTATAGGGTTATTTTGTGAGGTCAGTGCCATTTCCATGGCACAGGCGAGTGTGGCGGGTGGTGAAATGGGCAGCCCGTAGGGAAGGTGTTTAATTATTCCACCTGAACAGCACGGGATTATCCAGATCAGAGACTCCTGGGGCAGACAAAGAGGGTGATTGAGAGACCTATCTGTCAAGACGGACTAACCTGCCCTGTCACTTTTTTGTTAAGTGATTTGGAGATATACAGTAATCAATGCGCTTCATGGGTGAATGCAAATCTCGGCTTCTCTAGAAGTGAACTTAATTGTTGTGTGTAGTCTGTAATGTATTAAATGTCACTTAAATTGTCTGTTCATCAAAATGTCATGCTGTCACAGATTCTAATCATCTTCCTGCTCTGTGGAACCGAAGAGGATCATTTACTGATCTGAGTTTATAGAATTTACACACACACATACTACTTTCAAAAATGTATTTTCTACATTGATAATAATAGGAAATGTTCCTTGAGCAGCAAATCAGCATGACTGATTGATTACTGAAGCATCATGTGACACTGAAGACTGGAGTAATGCTGAAAATTCAGCTTTTCATCACAGGGATAAATTACATTTAAAAAAATCGTCAAATAGAAAATAGTTATTTTAAACTGTAATGTTGTTTTCTTTAAATAAATGTGAAAAGTTTTGCAAAAAGATACTTTTGAACGGTAGTGTGATTTTTTTTTCATGTATATTGATATACATATTCAATATTAAATGATATTCATATACAGCCATTACACTTTATATATATTTACAAGTCTTACAATACACATTTATAATCTATTTATCTCTCTATTTATATTTATTACATATGTAATTGCCATTTCTTTTGACTCCATAGTCATAGACTGTCCATAGTAAAGTTATGTTAAGGATACATGGACAATGTCTTGGAAGAATCTGATCCCACAAATATGAATCTGAGTTCACAAATATGCAAGCACCATCTCACTTAAATCTATCTAATCATATCGTATAAAATATTTTATTGAATTTCAGAATTGAATTATTAACAATCAGGAATGAATTTTGATAATATCTCTTTCTCATGCTGTTTAATTAACTTCTAATTATGGCTCGGTTCCATTCAAAGACCTTGTCAAATTGGGTCTGCTAAATCACTAATTCAGCTCAGCATTTGACATCTAACATATGTTTTTATGCTCAGGTTGCCTGTTTTTTGTTTGTTTGTTTTTTTGCTTATGCTGTTCCAAATCTGGAGAATATAAGGATATCCTGACGACTCTTTCCTACATAATGAATGTGAATGGCTCCAAAATTACAAAATAAACATCACTAAAGTGCCATAAAAGTGACTTTTAAGTCTTCTGAAGTCATACAGTAAGCTTTTGTGAGGAATTAATCGATCAAAAGTAGTTATTCACTGATAATCTTCCCCTGCACTTTTTACTGCAGTCGACAAAACAATAAAATCAGATCTAACCTCCAGCAAGGGCAGTGCAAGACAAATGTTAGGCCATGTATCCAGTGGGACAGACTGATGCCATCAATTGTGTATATAGTCCTCCTGCCAGGGTCAGATGTGTGGGATTCTTGCCCTGTGGCATCAGTCCAGTGAAATATCCTTGTGCAAACCTGAAGAATCATAGCAGTGCCATCTCTGGAAACAGACAAATGAGAAGCAGAGCTGACGACACAAATGTCAAAGATATGGATGATTTGTTAACTAAAAGATGCTGCTGGCATCCTACCAGGGTGTTATCACGAGCTTTGGCAGTTAACCTCAGATTTCTTCAGAGAGATAAATTACGGTCGGGAAAAATCTGGGATTCAACCTGGGCAGTGAAGTTAATAATTTTCTGGCAGCATATATCTAATGTCTGCATTTAGTTAACAATTAAGATATTTTGTTGCCGTTTTCATTCAGGAACTTGGAGGGTCTTGACTGTCTTCTGATGAAAGAGGTTAAATAAAAACAATCAAAATCAAACAAATTGTTTTATTCTTAAAACTATCAGTGTTTTCAACATCAGTATTTTCAATTTCAAATCACCTACCTACTCTGAAAGAGGTTGTTTGCAGTCTGACACGTTTTCTTGGACTTCTGTCAGTTCAACAGGTTCTTCAGATGAAGAGAGCGGCGCCGTGTCAAATGCTTCAGCTCCTGAGAGTTAAAATTACCTGCTAATAATAAAACCCTTCAAAGTCTCACAAAGCAAATGGTACAGAAAGACTAGCAAGCACCATCAACAACCATACTGATTAATATTAGTTGCTGGTAGCCACTGACATCCATTGTATTTTTTCCATACTATAGAAATCAATGACTACCAGCAACTGTATGATCACCTACATTCTTCAAAATATCTTCTTTTGTGTTCAACAGAAGAAAGGAATTCATACAGTTTTGGAACAACATGAGGGTGAGTAAATGACACAATTGTAAGCAGAAATACATCAAAAATAAAAAGACTGTTTGGTACAAGTGAAAGGAATGGGTGAGTAGGTGCCTTTGTAAAGCCGTAAAAGTAATCACATGTATTTATTCCTGACCTAGAATGAAGACAGAGTTCATTAAACGCTATTGAGTAATGATTCTAACATTGATTCAGAGTTCATTGTATAATTGACATGCAGTGCTGCATCTGCAGACAGACTATAGTCTTAACCGTTTTATGCAAGGCTTACTCCCCTTATAGTGCATGTCTTTGTTTTATATCTTTTATCTAGCATCTGATATATCTAGGCCTATGGGATTACAATTCTGCCACAATTCTGCGCGCGCGCTCGAAATATTTTCTTCTTTGCGAGACAAACATTTTCTCCACAAAACTCAGTTCGCGCGCGTGAAAAACGCACTTTTGCGCGCTCAAAATATGATCTTTCGCGCACAGAATTGTGGCAGAATTGTAATCCCATATAGGCCTTATGTATGTAGTTAGAGATTTATATGTGTGTAATGTCTCTGCATACACCGTAGGACAACTGCAATGTAAGTGTGAATATAATTTAAGTATTGTGGCAGACATTGTATGGCAAGAGCAAGTAAAGAGACAGAGTGCGTCATCACATTCTGCAGAGATGAACACATCTCCCTGAGGAAACACAATATGAATTGCTTTCATTTCGCAAGTCACATTAAATTAGATTAAATGGCTCCTAGACTTTTGTTGCACACTAGCAAGAGTGAAACACTCGCTTTGCTGTTTGGCAAAAGGATATGAGTATATTATGTCACGATTAAGTATTGAATGATCACAACCGCTCTTGTATCAGCTACTCTAAATTGTCATATTTAATTTAATGAAATTTACAGATTTATAAATGATTTATGAGCAGAAGAACAAATTTATTTCATGTTCCAGAATGAGGCTCAATAACTTTTCACCAGCTTTCAGAATGAGGCTCAATAACTTTTCACCAGCTTTTTTCCAAACACCACCTGAATAAAGTGGCATAAACATAAATAACTGCAGAAACTCATAAAACAACAATCTACATTTTAAGTACTCCACATAATGCAAATTGCAAACCAGTCCCTGCAAATATACAGATTGCTTTTCAGCAGTCACTTCATACAAGTATCCTATCCTCCTTACCTCGTGAGTCTTTTCGAAAGATTTATTAAAGGGGTCATATGTTGCTAAAAATAAAAGTTTTTGTCTATTTGGTGTAATGAAATGTGTTTATGCGATTTAAGATTCAAAAAACACATTATTTTCCACATACTGTACATTATTGTTTCTCCTCTATGCCCCGCCTTTCTGAAACGTGTCGATCATCGGTCTGAAAAGCGAGGTGTCCTGTGATTGGCCAGCTATCCAGTGTGTTGTGATTGCTCGAATACCTCAAGCGTGTGACGGAAATGTTACGCCCCTACCATACTGTGATGCCCTGTCCCGGCCAGTGCGAAAGACTGTGAGTCAGAACAGCCGGCATTGTAGTCTACTCTACCAGGATCAGGAAACAGTCCTCCATAAAATGCGCTGCACACATCTGAATATTTGGGTTGAAGTGTTCTGTAACAGTGTTGTAAATACAACTTAACCACTGATTTCTTTCAAATCAAAGTCTTGTCCTCTTTTGGAAGGCCAAACAAAGTATTTTCGCTTTCACAATGAAACACAAAGCGTCTCCATGACATGGTGGCAGCGGCGGCGGCAACAATACTACAGCGAGAATCAATGTTACGCCTTCTTTCTTTGCGTGAACATTTGGGCGGTGTTATGCAAATCTTCCCACATAGCGAAGTAGACATGTGGGGGCGTATTTAAATGAGGCATTTTAGGAGGGCGTGGACCAGTCTTAACTTTTATAAAGAATATCTTTTTGGGTTTGAGACTTTAGTCTTTGCAACTTTAGGGATCTTATCTATTCACGAACAACTTGTAACACTCCAAAGAGAAAGGAAAATTTGAAATTGCATCATATGACCCCTTTAAAGAGCTGCGACTTAAAAATTAATTTATGATTCGGACTACACTTATACACAATTATGCTGTTGATTCACTAAAAATAACTGACTCATAAGAGTCATTTGTTCGTGAATTGTATTACTATAATCGCGCTGTATTTGTTTGTGTTTGTTTTTTCTTACCTTTGTTTTTACCTTTGTCATTTTATCCAAACACATTCAATCAATCCCCCAAGCTCACAACTTTGGTGAAATTCTTATGCAATGGCACTGCAAATTCAGTCAGTGCAGGAAGTAGCTACTGAGTGAGTAACATTGCACATCAGAGTAGGACGGTTACCTTTTGACACAAAGTGTAATTTTCATTTGTATAATGTCTTCTGCCAACTCATCATCACTGCAAATTCAAAAATATTGGCTCACGGCTGCAGAACCTCACAGAATACATCATATCTTTTATCACTTTTAACAAGTTGACCTGAAAAAGCTTTTAACAGGTTGATCTGACACAGCAGGCCCTACTTCTTCTGTGCTTGGATGCAGGCTGCAATAATGACATGAGGACCACCATCACCTATACCGCTGATCCATTTCAGCTCATTCCTTTCTGATCTTGGAGCCAATTCCACCCAGAAAAGACATACATATTATCTTATACATTTTACATTATATGACCTTGCACTTTTTAGACACTTGTCTTCACACAGGCTACATAATTATAGTTGAGCTACTCTGAAATAGCAACTTGCTAAACTACAAGATGCACCTAATTTATTAATTAAAAGTAGATTCCCCAACATGGATTCACATCGAGCAGGATAAATCAACGCTGAATTTATAGAAAGAATGATAACATCTCTTGACATCTCTTTAATTTAACACTTGCCGTAAAAAAATACAGTTGTCAGCAGTAGGAGCCTCTTGCATGAATGTGACATTTTTCTTTTACAATTTTAACAATTTTGGCAATTACACAATATTTCAAGAGTAATTGACTGTCTGCAGAATTTTCAAAAGGCTGCAGAACAGGTTTTGCTGTTTACTTGACACTGAGTAAAAGCCTCATTCTCTGCTATGTGAATCTTTCATTTCAGTATGAAGACAGGCCTGAAAAGCATTTTCAGTATTGTGAATTGGTATTACCTCAATAATGCAATGATGCTTCAGTAAACAACTTTACAGAACTTGCAGGCCACAAATGTCAGTTTCTAAATGTTCATCATATAGCATCTCTACATATTTCATGTCAAAACAAAAAAGGCCTACATTTAAGATTTATTTGAATTGCATATAAAATTGCATCCGCTTGCATTACAAAGTAATAATATTTAATAATAATAATACTTTAATATTTAAGTAAAATATTAAAAAGCAAAATACATTTAATATTTATTCAAAAAATTAATAATACTACAAATTACTTTTACCTGTTGCATTTACATTTGAATTCAAATGTATGAGCATAAGTTAAATGTTAAAACTGATGTGTACTGGCTTACCCTCAGAAAACCTCAAGATTCAAGCCTTTATTGGTCGATTGATTGTCTCTGTGGGGTGATAAACTTGATCCCCTTGCAAGAATTCATTTTTAATATGCTTAGCTGGTATGACGCAGGAAACCAAAAAATAAATAAATAAAAAGTGACACTGAGCGAGAGAGAATTTCATAGAGGAAGAGAGAGAGAGTAAATATATCCTCAGAAACACTTGCTCATTAAGGACACGTCCCAGTGGCAGACACAGTCATTAAGAGCTTTCACACGGAGTGCAGGACAAACTCATGTTACAGTGCTATAATCCGCTCAGTCGCCTCTGATGAATGAACTTACAGATAAACTGGAAATGATGTTCAACAGAATTGTGAATGTGAAGTTGTATATCGTAAATTTTACTGAAATTTTACTGAAAAAGTAAGTAAGTGCTTTGTGGTGTATTATGGTTTGGTGCTCAAATGGGCTTTAAACCTGTAACCTAATGCTGATTAATCAAACATTCAAGTAATTACTCTAAAAGCAGTACATTTACCAGAAAGATGCATCACCTCATTTAGTTAAAGGGTCAATTAATCTGAAAATTAACATTCTGTCATAATTTACTCAACCTCATGTCCTTCAAAACCTGTATGTCTTTGTTTCTTCAGTGAAACACAAAAAGGGATATTTTGCATCATGCAAAAGCTTTCAGTAACTGATGAAATACACCCTATATTGACAGTTGGCCAATAATTTATTCTGCAAATAAAAGTGTCTGATAATTTAGGAGAGTTAATGCAAAAAAGTAGTATTGAGCTGGTCATGTGATCTCAGCATGGCAGCCTCCAGCTTGCTTCGTCAAATAAAACAGCTTTTGACTATAACTGTCATGGGTACAACATTTTAAACTTTCCCAAAATTATTCATTTCTTAGTGTAAACCTTTTTAAAGAATAAAAAGTACTGCTTCTTTAAAATCATTTGATGAAACATCTCCAGGAGTTATTTCATCTTCATATTAATCAAGTAAATATCTTCTTAAGTAAGACATTTTCTTAGCAGTACAATGCAATCTGATGGATGAATATATGAATAAGCAGTGTTTGTAATATGCAAAGTAGTCTACCAATATGTATAAATTAAGTGCATCATGTATAGTGCTATCAACTAATATAGTCCTAATATATTCCTTCAATTAATTATGACTGGTATGAACGTGCCTTAAGTGTAAAACTTTTTAATGATTATCATGTTCATACTAATAAGACTTTATATGTTGTAATTATGACAAGTCATAATTATGATTTTAAAAGTCTAAATTATGATAAAAAATGAGAAATTATAACATACCAAGTCATAATCATGAGATGAAAACAAAGCTATGAGATAGTCAATTATGATATAAAGTCTAAATTAAGACAAAGTCAATTATGAGACGAAAAGAGAAAATTATGACATACAAATTCAATTATGAGATAAAAAAAATTATGGCAAAAACTCAATTATGAGATAAAGTCTAAATTAAGACAGAATTCAATTATGAGTTAAAAAAAATTATGGCAAAAACTCAATTATGAGATAAAGTCTAAATTAAGACAGAAAGTCAATTATGAGACGAAAATAGAAAATTGTGACATACAAATTCAATTATGAGATAAAAAAAATTATGGTAAAAACGGATAATTTTAAAATGTTGTAATTATGGCATACTA
>NW_015556043.1:85310-91016 GCF_001515605.1 Sinocyclocheilus anshuiensis | reverse complement strand
TGTATAGGTAAACATTTATATATAGTATATTCATAGTCAAAATCTGTCAGTAGGTTAGTTGTGTATAGGTACAGTGTTTTTGTGAAGCATTCGTATAGTTTGTATTTTTTTAAATTTATGCATAGGTAAACATTTATATATATATATATATATATAAATGTATATAAAAACAAAAAAGCTCAACTTGAACTTGAACTTGATACTAAGTCATAATTATGACAAAAAAGTCATAATTAGATTAAAAGTTGAAATTATGAGATAGGCAAAAATTACTATCTATAGCATCATTTTTACTTAGTATCTCATAATCTCAGAATTAAGACTTAGTTACGTCAAAATTTTGACTTGGAAAAAAAATGAAACAACTAGATATTTGGAGAGTGGAGATGGAGAGTTGTTATAATGTTTATCATAGGTAAATCTCTATTAGATATTTGGCAATTTTCTCAGCACAGACATAAAAAAAATATATCAGAAACAGGTCAAGGACCTTCAAATAGAAGCTACATTCAGTGCTTCTCACTCATTCTCTTTCCCTCCCTTTCTGCCACTCTAAAAAAAAAAAAGAAAAGCCCTCACTTGCTCTTGTAAACGCTCTAAATAAATCTCATCAATAGGCAATCAACTCTTCCAGCCTTGCGGTGCATCCTTTCAATGAGTGGGGCAGAATCTCTCTCGCATGCTGAAGTACGACAACGTTCAAATATATTCAGCTATATTCAAACTATGTTCCACTTGTGTCCTCTGAATCCTCATCAGGATCATCAGCTTATTTCAAATCACCTAATTAAGATAATTTTTTCAGTAGGTCCTGACATGAAGTAATACAATATAAGCTGACGTATGAATATATGTAAAAGAAGTGTTTGCAAAATGCAAAGTAGTTTATTAATATTCACATATTCAGTGTGTCATGCTGATTTTATGTCATAATATTGATATAGTGATGAATATGTGCTGCATGCAGAATTAAATGAATAGTGATTTAGTCTTGTATTCATTACGTTGTGTATTATCTTTGCTATGCTAATGCAGACATGTGCTTTCTCTTGCCTTCAGCTTTGAAGTGACATGCACGTTTGTTAAGATCAGACAGGTCTCAAAGTGCTTCTTTTCTACCAGACAGCTTTGATTTTTAAACAACAGCCACATTCAAAAACAGCCCTGGTTGAAAGTCTCAGAGCGAGTCAAGCTGCGGCACTAGTGCACTCACTTTCCGACACACACTATGAACAGTGTTTGTTTGAGGGGAACAAATGAGTCTCAGAAGCATCAGATGGAGCAGTTACAGATGGTCAGGAGCTGCTACACAAAATATATCAACTCTTGACAGTTTTCAAAAGTGGAGAAGCTATCAATAATAAGAAAAGAAAATGGAGAATATTGGAATATTATAAGCAGGAATGAGAAAAAATATGCTTTGGTAAATTGTAATTATGACTTTAAATGTAGGAATTATGACATACTAAATCAAAATTAGGATATTATGACTTAGTCAAAATTGACACACAAATTCATAATTATGAGATCAAAAGTTAAAATTCTGACACGCCAAGTCGAAATTGAGTAAAAAAATAAATAAATTATGACTTTAAATATCGTTACTTATGAGATTCCAAGTTGTAATTATGACTTTAAAAGTCAAAATTATGACAAAAGTTGAAATTATGACAAAAATGTCGAAATGAGATGTGACAAAAAATGAATCATAATTTTGATTTTTTTATTTCAGAATTATGAAACTTTTAAAGTCATGATTTGACTATCTCAATTTCAGCTAAGTCATAATATTGATTATGTCATTATTTAGATTTTTTTATCCCATAATTTTGATTCAGTATGTCTTAAATGTGACTTTTAAACTTGTAATTATGACTTAATATGTTGTAATTTAGATTTTTTTTATTTCAAATTTTTTTTTAATGTTTAAATTGTTAAATGTTTAAAAATGTTACATTTTTATGTCATTATTTCTATTAGTATGTCATAATTTGGGCTTTTGACCTCATAATTATGAATTAGCATGTAATAATTTTGACTTTTAAAGTCATAACTTAGTATATCATGATAATGACAATTAAAGTCACTTCGACTTTTCATCTCGCAATTATGATTACCAAAGCATGATTTTTTTTTCTTTCATTGCGAAAATGGGCTTTCATAGAAATATGCTTCCATATGGGAATTCCAAGTGAGGGCGAATCATTTCCCAAAGCAGGTATCACAATGCATTCAAGTTTTTCACGGATTCACCGCAATGACCAACAGAAAGTTGCATGTTTTGAAAAAGACTTCTGTCTCACCCTCACACAACATTCCTGATTGCATGGATTCCTATTGAAGTAACTATTTCGCCAGCAAAAATATAGTAAATGTGACCGCACATGATGTCTTTTTATGAACATACAGGGAACAAAATGAACTTTTTTTAAAGATGCATTTTATGTCTTTGATATAGCCTAAAACATTCAAAAGCAGACCAGAGAAGAGTTGTAAATAAAAGAGCAGGACATTTCTAAAAGGCTTGTTTTATATGACAGATATTGTGAAGTTGGCCTTTCCTACCTCATAATGTCAACACAAAATATCAATAGCCACAGTCCTTTATATATGAGGCACTTTGGTGTTGATATAAACAGTAAAAGAACAAGGCTGAGCTGAGGCTGTTGACAAAGCATTAGCTGCAAGCATATCTTATTTGAAAAACTAAATTAGACTAGAAAAGAATGAATGACTGGAGATCATGCATGTCTTCCTACTCACCCATCTGGCAGACTGACTGATTGACTGAGAACAGGATATTGTCTCGTCAGATGCAAACAGGTGCCTAATGAAAATTAATGCTCATTAAGGTATGAAATTATAGGAGGGAGGGAAATAAAAGTTGGCACTGCAGACAAGTGGGATGCAAATCAAGGTTCAGAGGAGCATGTTGTGTACAGTTAGGATGGGAGATATTAGACAAGACTTCAATGGGCCTCTTTTTTTAAACATGAGCAGAATGGATTTCTATGTAAATCATATATTAAACCGAAGTAAACTGGAGCATTGGATGGAATGTGAAAATGTGTGCAAGATTTTAAAACCCATTAAAAGAATGACATCCATTCTTGATGTGACACAATGCAAAACTGTATTCTCAGTTTGTCTGAGATCCCATACAGCAAAAAGTTTACAGCTTTTAAAATATTCAAACTGAAAATAGATTTTGGTTAATCCTTTGTATGCCAAAATATATATAAAAAAAAAATGTACTTCAAGGTGAAAGAAAATACATCTTTATAATAATAATAATAATAATAATAATTTATGCATTTAGCAGACGCTTTTATCCAAAGCGACTTACAGTGCATTCAGGCTA
Organism: Sinocyclocheilus anshuiensis; assembly: GCF_001515605.1. Lineage (NCBI taxonomy): Eukaryota > Metazoa > Chordata > Actinopteri > Cypriniformes > Cyprinidae > Sinocyclocheilus > Sinocyclocheilus anshuiensis. The sequence continues at coordinate 87,655 of NW_015556043.1, read as the reverse complement.
TACATTTTTTACCATTATGCGTTTATATGTGTGTATATATGTATATTATTTATAAGAGATTGACTTAAAATTAAAATTGCCCAAATTATGTTAGGAAATATATAGCCAAAACTTAAATTTAATTACAAACAATATATTTTAGCATACAAAATATATTTTTATATATATTCTGAAATTTTAAAATAAAATATATCTACATATATTTTATGCCATATGGGATATTACTTATTCAACAACTTCTCTATGATTTAACAGAACCAAGACACTTTATGACAAAGTTTTGTAAGAAACAACATTTTTGACTTAATTAATAATAAATAAATGACTTTTACAAAAGAAATACAAACTACATATAAACACAATTCTGCAAACTTCGCCTTTTCAGCGAAGTTTTTTGAACTGAAATAAATATTCTTACGTTTTGTCAACTCCCAAGCAATCTGCTAAAAATCACTGGCTGATTATTTTCACATCACAAATGTTTTAAATGTTTTTACACATTTTTATTCCCTACAAATATTCTACAAACATTATAATATTCTCTACTAATCACTTTTATTTGATAAGTAGGCAACAGGTAGGTAAAATGAGTTGTGTTAGACATGCTAACAGTAGAGAGATTTTGTATAAAACAGTATACATCTGACAGATGGGACATCTAAGCTCCACTGTGTGTTTTCTCGTAAAGTAATAGAGAAAAAAAAAGAGGTTTCATCCGGCTCATCCCAGTGTCTAAACAAACATTGACATCGTCCTCTGGACTGTGACTGTCTTTGTGAACGAGAATGAAAGTCGAGTCTAAAAGCAAGCGCCTCTCTCTCTGCATGTGTTTATCTCAGTAATAGGCTCATGTCTTCCTCACTGTCATTCTTTGTGGCTTAAAAAGGAAGCTCAGACAAACAGATGTCAATCAATCGTCATAACAATTAATAGCTTTCCATGTGTTGTGGCACTACAACATCCTATCCACTCACATATAGAAAATACAATCTTCAGTTAAGCACTTTTGAACATTTCCGTAGGCTATATTTACATATTTCCCTTTTTTAACCTCATGTTTGTTTACAGCTTATGAGAAAATATAAAAGTTCATTTTAATGCTAGTATTGTTACTAGTCTTTTTCTTTAGTGTTCCTTATATCACATTTAGTAAAAAAAAAACTAAAATAAAGCTTAATAAATACAATATTTGTTTGGCTAGCAGAATAAATCCATTAATCTGAAGCAAAGTTGAAATAACATCTGTGGACCAGCACGTCAGTGCAATTAATAACTTTGAAACGGCATCTCTTCATCTGGAAAAAAAAAAGTAATTGCTCTTACAGTATATGAAACAGGTGCATGGAAACATTTTCCTGATGCTGCTTTCTGTCTACCAATAAAATGTGGAAAAAGCAAAAAAAAACAAAAAAAAAAACATCTTTTTAAAGTTTTGTAAATGTAAATGATTTATCCTGAAACAACAAAAATGCAACCCAGGCTCATTGGAAAAACTTGCATTTCTCCAAGACTCCAAAAGCGTACCTACATAAAATTCGCTGCAGATTTCAGCTGAAATGAACACTAACGGCAATAAAACACCAGCAAGTTTTATTCATTTTCACGCAAATTATGTTAAATTATGATAATGGGGAAGATTAACAATTAATGAAGTGTCACTTTTCCATGGTTTTTACACAATATAGGTTATCACCTCAAAACACTTTTACCATAGTGCATGACTTGTACACTAATTAATACACTGTATGGTTTGAATAGCCATCTCCTTATGTATGGCTTTTCAAATGTAGTAAGCCTGCTCAGTAGCTCACCTGGTACAACATTACACTTGGTGTGAGTCCCGTGAAAGGCTCGACAAAAGAGTTAAAAATCTTGTTAAAACAAGGTGAAATGCCATGGTTGCTTCAGCAAATTCATTTTTCTTTCAATTTTTTTTTTTTAACATTGTCGGTTAGGTTTAAGGTTGAGGTTTCGTGTAGGTTGTAACTTACAACTTGTAAGTTATTTTGAAACGCGATAAAGCATTAATGTTTTAGCGCATTTGATTTCCTAACTATCTCGATATGTGCATGAATCATAAAGTTAATACAACGCTGGCACAGTCACGTTTATCAGTTTCGGAGAAAACGTCTCAGGTTACGTATGTAACCATGGTTCCCTGAGTAGGGAACGAGACACTGCGTCCTCTAGGGGTCGCTATGGGGAACACCTCGTCGTGACCCGTGTCTGAAGCATACATTGAAAAAACACCAACAACATGTTGGCCGGCGACAGCCATGACGTCACTACTGGTGCAACTATAGTATAAATAGGCGCCGGGAGCACACATCATTCTCTTCTTCGTC
>NW_015556043.1:83958-84794 GCF_001515605.1 Sinocyclocheilus anshuiensis | reverse complement strand
CCCAGTTCTCAATCGAGAGGGGGGCTCGACCTGCAGCATGTTCCAATGCTGGAACGGCTAGCAGTAATTTACCTTAGCTGAGGGAGCACAAACCCAGCTCTCAGCGAGAGGGGGGCTCGACCTACAGCGCGATTGTTAGAATCAGAAGGGTAAGTGTACTGCAAGCTAGCCAAAAAACTCAGCACATCAGAGAGGCAGAGGAAGGGCCTAGTTCGCCTGATGCAGCTGGTTCCAGGTGCCCTGGGAAAACAGAGAACGCAACTCTCACATGAGAGGAGAACTCCGAATTCAGAAGGAATAGCATGCTCATAGGCAGAGGCGGACAAAGTACTCAACTCCATTACTTGAGTGAAACTACTGCTGGTTAAACATTACTCCATTACAAGTAAAAGTTGTAAAGACAGATTTTTACTTAAGTAAAAGTACAGAAGTACTTGCTTTTAAAAGTACTTAAGTACCGAAAGGACATTTCCTTTTTTATGTCAATGCACTGTTTTATTGTTGTACGTAGTAGTACTTGCAATACTTCTGAAGCAACTTAGAATACATTACACCTGCTGAATACACTGACTAGCTTGTAGTATATTTGGAATAAAGAGCTTTTAGAATGTTAAAAACCTATGGGGAAAAAAACAAAACAAAAAAAGTTATTTAACACCCCTACCTACCCCCACAAAAGCAGGATGTCAGTGATCTCACATAGTTCTGACAGTGTGTGCACACATCTATGTGTAGCCATTCATCCACATTTGAACAGAGTGGACAGTAAAATCCTGTAAATACAGAGTGATCTAAAAAAATCAAACCTGCTTTAAAACCCAGCAACACAACTGTAG
>NW_015556043.1:83672-83829 GCF_001515605.1 Sinocyclocheilus anshuiensis | reverse complement strand
TTCCTCTGTGGCTTTATAGGTAATATTTTCACCTACACAATTTAGCAAAATCAGACAATATTGTGTCTAATATACCACAATATTAACTCCTTATTATTGAATTGTTGTTAATACATATCACATTTGCAGCTGGTCAGTGTTCAAAAAATGCTGGGAA
>NW_015556043.1:81041-83638 GCF_001515605.1 Sinocyclocheilus anshuiensis | reverse complement strand
GCAAGCTAGCCAAAAAACTCAGCGCATCAGAGAGGCAGAGGAAGGGCCTAGTTCGCCTGATGCTGCTGATACCAGGTGCTCTGGGAAAAACAGAGAACTCAACTCACGTGAGAGGAGAACTCCGAATTCAGAAGGAGTAGCGTGCTCATAGGTAACCCTTTGATAAAAGGGGAGCACTGCTCAGCACTACCATGAGAAGAGCCCATGGAGCGAGGAATCCTACTCCTCATAGAGAATTAAACGCTCGAAAAAAAAAGCACCATGCTCACAATAACCCTCAATGGTGAGGGGAGCAATGCTTTGCTGCGGCGCCTAGGGAGCAGTTGGGGGTTCGGTGCCTTGCTCAAGAGCACCTCAGTCATGGTATTGAAGGTGGAAGAGAGCGCTGTACATTCACTCCCCCGACCTACAATCCCTGCCGGTACGAGACTCGAACCCACAACCATTGGGATACGAGTCCGACTCTCTAACCATTAGGCCATGACTTCTGCTAGTTGAGTGGAGCCCAAGGTACTGTGGTCTAAACCAGATCTAAACTCTGCAGGACATCGGCACTCCAGGACCGAGTTTGGACAGCCCTGCTCTAAGGTGAGGGGAGCACTGCCTGAGACAGCATTACACAAGAAGGCTCTCGCTGAAGAAGAAGAAGCGCTGACGCCCTGTCTGGAACACATCCCTTAGGTCTTTTACCTACCTTCCTTTGACCCGCGATTCTTCCTACCCCTACCCGTGGGCGGGGGAGGAGCGCGAGCAGAAATGCACGCTTCAAACAAAACAGTCAATGAAGACGAAGAAGAGGATGATGTGTTCTCCCGGTGCCTATACTATAGTTACACCGGTAGTGACGTCATGGCTGTCGCCGGCCAATGTGTTGTTCGTGTTTTTTCAATGTATGCTTCAAGTCAAGTCGTCAAGTCAAGTTTATTTGTACATCGCTTTTCACGATACAAATCATTGCAAAGCAACTTTACAGCAAATTAAGTTTCTACAATATTTAGTGGTAGCTTATCAACACCCAGATTTTTGACTGTAGAGGAAGTAACTGTACATCCGTCTAGTTGCAAATTGTAATCCAGGAGATTCTGTGTACTGTCTTTTGGTCCAGTACGTAATATCTCTGTCTTATCCGAATTTAACAGGAGTAAATTATTGGTCATCCAATCTTTTATATTTTTAACACACTCTGTTAGCTTATATAATTTAGAAGTTTCATCTGGTCTTGTTGAGATATATAGTTGAGTATCATCAGCATAACAGTGGAAACTAATCCTGTATTTTTTAATAATATTACCAAGGGGCAACATGTATATTGAAAATAGCAGAGGACCTAGGACAGATCCTTGTGGCACTCCATATTTTACTGGTGATAATTGAGATGACTCCCCATTTAAATGAACAAGGTGGTAGCGATCGGACAGGTAGGATCTAAACCATCTTAAAGCCTGCCCTTGAATACCTGTATAGTTTTGTAATCGATCTATGAGTATGTCATGATCTATAGTGTCGAACGCAGCACTAAGATCAAGTAAAACTAGCAATGAGATACAGCCTTGGTCTGACGCAAGAAGCAAGTCATTTGTATTTTTAACAAGTGGAGTTTCTGTGCTATGGTGGGGCCTGAAACCTGACTGAAATTCTTCATAGAGATCATTTTTTTGCAGGAAGGAGCGCAATTGAGCAGACACAACTTTTTCTAAAATTTTAGACATAAAAGGAAGATTTGAGATGGGTCTGTAATTTGCCAGTTCACTAGGATCTAGTTGTGGTTTCTTAATAAGAGGCTTAATAACCGCCAATTAGTGACCGTGCTTCAGACACGGGTCACGACGAGGCGTTCCCCATAGCGACCCCTAGAGGACGCAGTTCAAAGTTCCCATGAAAGGGAACTGAACACGCTTTTTAGTTTTTTAGTACAGTTTTGTGTTTATGTAAGTGCGTAGGCTACAGTTTTTTTTATCATCACTCAATGTTCGTTGGTTTCATATCTTTACACACCCCATGTGGGATATTTAATCAGCTCAAGACAGAGAGGATGCCAAAGGAAATGAAAAATATCCTGAACTAGTAACGGTTTTGCCTTTTAATGCGCTCTCCTCATACACATATCACCTGAAGTACAACACACAATATTGAATTTTAGGCAGACACGAAATAACAGTGAGTTTAGCATGTGTTGTCTATATTTGCAGAGGTAAGCAGTAGGCCTATTGTAACGGTCTTTCAAGGCGAGGATCAGTATTGAATTGCTTTTCCAATGATTTTTGCTGTCTGATTTTCCTCGGGTTCGTGTGCAGTAACGGTGGCTCCTCCCTCAGGCTACAGTGAGCATTAAACAGCTGACGTTATTCTTCAAGCCGAGCTCATGTTCTCATGCTCTGTGGTATCCAGCAAAGGACCAGCTTAAACCAGCATCCCAGCGTCAAAACATACCTAAGCAGCATATGCTGTTTTTTTCAACAGATTAAACCTACACCTGAATTCATTTATTTTAAAGGGGTCATATGATGCGATTTCAAGTTTTCCTTTCTCTTTGGAGTGTTACAAGCTGTTCGTGAATAGATAAGATCCCTGAAGTTGCAAAGACTAAAGTCTCAAAA
>NW_015556043.1:79990-80629 GCF_001515605.1 Sinocyclocheilus anshuiensis | reverse complement strand
TTGTAGAAAACGAAGCGTTTGAGAGAGGCGGGGCATAGAGGACCTACAATAATGTACAGTATTTGAAAAATAATGTGTTTTTTGAACATTAAACCATGTCAACATATTCTGTTACACCAAATACACAAAATAATGATCTTTAAAAATGCATCATATGACCCCTTTAATATTAGCTTTCAGATCTCTTTCAGCTACTATAAAGTCTGAATATTTTCCGTATACAAGCTTCAAAGTGTGCATCAAAAAGTAGCGACTAATTTTCTTGTTCATCACACCTGCTCTGAATAAACTAAATAAATAATTCAAGCCACGTAATTAGAAATAACTCTTCTGTGTTTTAACAGACTGAAGCATTAAAATGTCTTTCACTTTAGAAATTCATGACCAGTTTATAGCCTGAGAATTATTATTTTTTTTACTTAACCTGTATAAAGCGAGATTTATTTATTACTGATAAATGTGGATAAATTATATTGCTGTGGTGTACATTAATCAGATTATTTTTCAGTTACAATAAGTTCAGGGAATAAAATTGGTGAATTTTCTTCGTAAGTTTGTTTGGGTAAATATCACTTGTCTGGCTCACATTAAAATAATAATGATAATAATAATAATAATAATAATAATATAAAGATAAAT
>NW_015556043.1:77787-79848 GCF_001515605.1 Sinocyclocheilus anshuiensis | reverse complement strand
ACACACACACACACACACACACACACACACACACACACATAGCATTCGTAATGAAAAATCATAATCTTTATTTCACAATAATAATAAATAATAAAAATAAATAAAAATACATGGCAACATTATTTTGAGCTGGAAAAGCTGATTTGGACATGACTGCAACAAAAAACTAGCATGAGCAGCGCTGCACAGTGAGAAGAGTAATCATTTCAAGGCTTTTGTAAGGACAGCTGGTGAGAGTCTTTCATGCTGGGTTTCGTTTTGGTTGATCCGTGATGTGTAATTAGTGATCAAGCATTCGGACCACCCTGGACAATAGGACATGACCAAAATGAACCAAAGTTCTGGATAGGTTAAGGGATGTGCTGTTCATTTTTAACTTATATTAAATACTACAACATTTGGATTTTTTTTTTTAATGTTTTCATTTTAATTTTAAGGTTGTGTGTTTTTGTCATATATATAATTATTTTTATAAAATGTCTAATTTTTTAATAAATGTTGACTTCATCGTTCATCGACTAAATAACTAGCTGAAAAAGTTTTTTTTTTTTTCCCAGTTAACATTTATTTTATTTCAAGCAACAACGTTTTTATTTTTATAGTTTTTGTTTTGATTCTTTTAACTATAACTGACATGTTCCACTAATGCTCAACATAAATTAAAACGTTGAAAAATTACTATAAAGATTATAATGACTGCTTACAGTATAAAATACCTGGTAGCATTTATAGCATTAATAGCCCTAAAATCTAATTGGTTGATAGGCACATTGTCCAGGATGTTGATCCAAAACATGGACCTTTATGGTCCGGCTGTGGTAGTTGATGGTGATGTGCTGCCCCTCAGTGGTCACTCTTCATATGATCATTACAGGACAGTTCAATCAGACTGCTTCTATTTCAAAGAGTTTCCACACAAAAATTATTGGAGAAACTGCCAAGACCTCAAGTGAATGGTGAGAAAAGAAGTTACTTTATCAGTTCAGTAGAATTTCTTTTTTTATATATATATTGTTACTGAGATAAGATGCAAATCTGTAATATAGGCCTACATAGATACAGATCATGCATACCAGAAATATGACGTCTGAAAAGACCAAACAAGAAATAAAACTGAATAGATGAAAGAAAAAAAACCTATTGGACCAGGTGCAACAACAACAACATCATCATATATCAGTCCACTGCAATAATATAATAACTGATCTTGATTAGCATCCAACTCGAATTGCACCTGCATTAACCATTGTGTCCTGTTAAGCCTGTCCATGTTCACAAGAATACATTCCTGCTTGTGAAAGGGCATGAGCTAAACTAGACTGGCATTGGCGCCAGGCAAGTCAGATATCCAAAAACTAGAAATATTTGCAGTTAGATTTCATTTCAGAAAGTGTTGTTTTTAATCTTACAAATGCAAACTTGGAAGAAATATCATCTTATATTTCATGACTGTTAAGAGAACTGATCAGAAAAAAAAACAAGAAAACAAAAACCATGTGTGGGAAAAAAAATGCTATCATAAAACTGCAGTGAGTTTTTACATGCTCAAGATTTTCAGACTGATGCATATACTGTAGAAATACATCAGTGGAACATGTATCACAAGAGACAATATGAGATGACTTTTTTAACTGGAGAAAGCAATATAATGAATACAGGACTCATTTGAAGTTAAAAACGACTTAATTATGGATTGGTTTATTACAAACGTGCAGCTTTTCACTTCACAAGATGTTAATTGATGAACTGGAGTCATGTGGATTGTGATGTTTTATCAGCTGTTTGTACTCTCATTCTGACGGCACCGGTAACACTATTTTTTTTGCCATGCAATAAAGCTAAGTTCAAAGGCCAATTTAAAATATTGGTACTGTAAATAAAGTGCACAAAATCAGTATTTTGTTTAGGCAGTATTTGTGGCACTTTTGTGGCACATCTGTCCAAATATTTGTGGCAGATTTGTCGAAAAGGTGTGTGTTTTTTGCTCCAATGCATTGTTAAAGGATCAGCGTGTCATGTAATATTCCCATATAAACTTTAACATCCAATTAAAAAATATTT
>NW_015556043.1:68809-77750 GCF_001515605.1 Sinocyclocheilus anshuiensis | reverse complement strand
TGCAGAGGATCCACTGGTGAGCAAGTGATGCAATGCTACATTTCTCTAAATCTGTTCTGATGAAGAAAAACTGATTGACCTGAGGGCGAGTACATTTTTAGCTTTTTTTTTATCATTATTATTATTTTTGGGTCAACAATTCCTTCATTGCAAACGTATGTCTCTTACAGTTTCCACAAATTTATGTACTCAGATCTAACTCTGAACACAGAAGCAGGGCCGTTTCTAGGCATAGGCAAGCTAGGCGGTCGCCTAGGTGTCTGAAAAGAATTATATATATATATATGTATATGTATAAAGGGCAATAGGGATTTCGCCTAGGGCGTCAAATTGGCTAGAAACGGCCCAGCACAGAAGGAGGTGATTATGACAAAAAACGTGTTACAGGGAGCCCTTTTTGATCAGGCAGTAATGTAATGCACTCTGACCCTGAAGGAATGGTAAAACACTCTTAACTTGGTAAATGGTAAATTGACACCAGTGGTCATCAAACAAAACTGTAAAGGGTGAGAATTTACAAGAACACGCCACCAACACGTTGCACATCGCATCAGTAAAATGGTTTGTTTAGCTTGTTTTTGACTATGGGGGCTTCCGTTCCACCATCAGATAAAAAGACACTATGTTATTTGACAGTTCTCAAATAACACGCCTTACCTCGAGCTCCTGCGCTGTAATCAGAGAGCATTCTGGTCATTGTTTAGGATGTCAGTTGTTTCAAAAAACAAAGTTACAGTGTTCTTTATCACACAAAGCCATCTGTTTTCCAGTGTATCAGGCCAGAGTACACACCAAAACAGGTTACTGAGTATTTGAGGCAATAATTTGCATGGAATGGGGTTTCTTTCATTGCATGTTAGGAACAAATACTCACACAAAAACATTAATCTTGAATTGTTTACATTCTCTAATTATTAAAGGAATAGTTTGCTCAAAAATAAAAATTACTCACCCTAAGGCCATCCAAGTTGTAGATGAGTTTGTTTCTTCATGGAAACAGATTTGGAGAAATGTAGCATTACATCACTTGCTCACCAATGGATCTTCTGCAGTGAATGGGTGCCGTCAGAATGAGAGTCCAAACAGCTGATAAAAACATCACAATAATCCGAGCCCAGTCTCATGAAAATGCATATAAACAGTACACCAAATAAAAACGAAAACTTGTGGTATTGATACGCAAAAATGGACTTTGGCGTGCATATGATACGCATGTGTTTGGCATGCATATAATACGCAGTTTTCACGTGCATATGATAAGAAAATTGTTGTCGTGCATATGATCCACAGGTTTCATGTACATATGATACACATACCCCACAACCCTAAACCTACCCATCGCGTAGCATATACACACCAAAGTCCATTTTTGCGTATCAATACCACGAGTTTTCGTTTTTATTTGGCGTAAGTATTTATACGCACTTTCATGAGATCGGGTTGAATAATCCACAAGCAATCCACATCATGACTTCAATCCATCAATTAATGTATTGTGAAGCGAAAAGCTGCATATTTGTAAAAAAAAATATCCATAGTTAAGATGTGGACTTCAAACAAGTCCTCTATCCATAATATTGCTTTCCCCAGTGAAAAAATAATATTGTCTGAATCAGGAGAGAAGTATGCATAAATCAAAAAGTTTTTACAAGCAAAAACAGATCTAAACAAATATGTGGGTGCATTTTGATGTGAGAGAACAACAGGGGATGGACTTCACTGAAGGAAGTGTTATTATGGATTATTTATGGACTCATATTTTGGCCAGAAGCGATGGTTTAAAGTTTAAACGTATTAATGATGGAGTGTTTATTACAAACACACAGCTTTTTGCTTCACAGGATACTGATGGACTGGAGTCCTGTGTGGATGTGTGGGACTAATGTGCTAGCTCGTTTACTAATCTAAATTATTTAATACCATTGTGTGCTATGAATATCGTTGGCTTAATGACAAATTGTTGGTGATGCTCCTCATTTGTATAGCAGCATTTGCTAAATAAATAAATGTTACATAAATATTATAGTTATCACTATTGTTGAGTTTTGCACTCAAAGTGTTGACATCTGTGTGTGCCTGACTGACAATTTAAGTTCAAAGACACTCATGCAGGTCATGATTTTATACGGATTAGAAACAGCTCACACAAAAAGAGTTCACCCATGTCTCTGCAAACCAGTGTGTCTGTTTGCCTACATTTCATTCAGTGTTCCATGGAAGGAAGTTGATTGTGTCTGTTCTATGCGTTTGTTTCATATTACATATTTCCTTTTATTTAATCCTTCTGGGGACTTGAATGTCGAGTTTAAAGTCGATGTAAAAATGTAAAGTTAAAAGTACTTTCCTCGCAGGTCCCAGACAGAAATTATATATCTGCCACCTAATGAGTTTGTGTCTTTTCAGCTCTTGCCTGTTTTACTAGTTAATGGGAGCAACTTGTAAAGTCACTTGCAAGACTAGAATGCCTTTTAGCTATTATTTTAACAGGCAATTAACTGCAGAGGAATGTGATTTTAAAACCTATGAGCTTAAAACCCAAATACTAAAACACCCAATGTCTAACATTCAAATCTGAGTCTTACTGAAATGAACAGGGGATATTTTGTTACACGATACAGAACAATCTATCTATAAGAATAATTGAACAAATAGAATTGATCCAAAAACTAGTGAGACAGCATTTACCTATTACACTAAAGCTAAACAGCTGAACCTTTCTGTAATTTCACCTCAAAAACAAAGAAAAGTATACTTAAATTATTATGCTTAATGAAAGAAAACTAAATAACTTTAGGACCATTAGGGTTTCTTTTTGCATTATTATTAATTTCATGAAAATTAAGCACACCATGCAAAATCAAAACATTATAAAAATTAAAATCGAAACTTATCCTGATCATGATAAAAACTTTTTATCAAGTGAAATAGTACAACATTTATTGTGCTAATGAGAAAGAGAATTATAACTGAAAATATTACAGATGAGAAACATTGGGGCATTAACTACTAATAAAATAATTATTAATGTAGCTCAAACATTAGAGCATGGCACTAGTAATGCTAAAGTTATAGGTTAAATTCATAAATAAAATGTTTACCTTGAACATTAAACAAAAGTGTCTGCCAAATGCATACTGTAAATGTAACTCTAAATAACTGTGAAAAGAAGCTAATCTTTAGTTTAGAGACTGATGAAAAATACTTTTAAAAATATATTAAATTTTCTATTTTTTTTTAGCACACACACACACACACACACACACACACACACACGCTTCCAGGGAATCAAACTGATGGACAATAATTTCACTCCTCAACTAGTGGGACCAGTTTCACCCTCAGATTAAATGAAAAAGATGGAGTTGAGGAATGTCAGTCTATGGAGGTGGAGGCGGAGGAGGAGATAACGGCAACAGTATATATACACCATCTGTGTGCAGAGCTTTAAACTACCAGCTGAAGCCTGAGTGGGTGAACAACATCCTTACAGCTCAAAGAGAAGGTAAAATTAAATGAAGCGCCACATTTAAATTATAAAATGAAAATGTTTGCTATAATGTGAATATTAATAATAATAATAATAATGATCTTTGTTCTTTACAGCTTACTTTGGAAGCAATGGCAGGTGGGTCTTATGTACTTATGTGAAATATGCATTTCTGTATTAATTGTAAGCAGGAATTTTAATATTGCATGTTTTCCAAATGCTGATTTAATGCCAAAACAAAAGTAAAGTGACTGGATAAATCTATACTCTGGATAGATCTTCATTCAGTCACCTTAGTGTTTAAAAGACACTTAATATTCAGTAAAATTATCAGATTGACTACACTGACACTATTGGATGACAACAGAACTTGAAACGGAGCTATGACACTATTGTCTTTTGTAGAGCTGCTTTATATACCTGAATTTAATTGGATTCATAATTGATGAACTCTGCAACATCAACACTGTTTTGAATAAATTTAATTGAATCAGTGCCGAACCGAATAACACTATTGCCTTCTGTAGAGCTGCTTTTCGCTGAACTAGGCTAGTTTTATAATTTAGTGAACTTTGCATTATTTGTGAACTAAACTGAATCAACACTGAACTGACTTGAGCTGAATATTGACCCTATTAGCTTCCTTAGAGCTGTTTTATAGAATTAAACTGAGTTTGCTTCATATCTAAAGAACTTCACAACATTGACAGTTATTAAACTAAAGGGAATCAAAAGTGAACAAAACTTTTACAGCTGAAATTGTGTGTACTTTCATAATTGAATTTTGCAACACTTTGTTTTCTTCTGTATCACTGTGAAGCTGCTGATACAATCTGTATCGTATAAAGCGCTATAAGTGTGACTTGATTTGACCTTCTGTAAATTTACTGAAAAGTTTGGGCACGTTTGCAACTTTGATTTGTTTTCTTGTTTTAGTCTATGAATAAAGGGCTGGTGTTCGTATGATTCTCCACAGATGAAAGCTTTAAACAGGAGTTCCTGGAGGCCCATAACCAGTACAGGAAGCAGCATCAAGCCCCAGAGCTGACGTACAGTGACGAGCTGTGCAGTGCTGCTCACAAGTGGGCGGCTCATATGCTGAGCAACAAAGCACTGGCCCACAGTGACACGGATAATGGGGAGAATGTGTTTTATTCCTATAACTCTGACAAAAACACACCCACAGGTAAAATCTGCTGTTTAATAATTACGTACAGCGTCTGCAAATTGATTAAGAGTGACAAGGTATAGACTCAGTGGGCTTCATTCACAAAAAAAAAAAAAAAATAATAAATTGCGTGGATTTTTTTAATACTTGTACGCACAAAAAATAATAATAAATAAATAAAATCGCACCTAATTCACAACATGTTCTTATACACATACTAATTTGTTCATAACCTTCTTCTAAATGTGCGAGAAATTGGGGTATTCTAAATAAGTGGGCGTTTGCCCAAGGCTAGTCATTTGCATAAAACATACCCAAACCAGCTCCATATAAAGCTTTCCGCACAGCCTTTCGTCATTTTATGATGCTTTTTATGATTTTCAGATGCGCTGTATCCCCGAGCACTGTATCTACACAAAGGTTATTTTGGAAAGATTAAAAAATTTATATCAATAAAAAAAACTGATGTGCGATAGAGATTTGTGTATTTGATGTGATTTTTTTTAAATTTTATTTTCAGAATGATATTTTGATAAGTAAAGAACATTATTCATTTATTTATTTTACTATGAAGTATCATATAGATAAAAAGTGGGCTCTTTGCTTTGCAATACAAATACTTTGGCAACTAATAATAATAATAATAATAATAATAATAATAATAATAATAATAGAGATCCTCGAGCAATGCCAACTGTGCCATCTACAAAACTGGTTCAAACACAGATCACAAAGCTCTCATTAGCAGATAGCCTAATTACGCATATCTGTATTGTCATACATAGAAACATCTCAGATCGAGCTATAATGCAGCCTTTCTTACTCTTTCACTGTATATGAAATATATTTATGTATATAATTTATTCTTAACACGACTATAAAGTCACCAAGAGTATGTGATTTTGCGTAGGTGGTGTTTTAGTTGTTCCTACATTTTCCGGTAAATTTAAAATTTTAGTACGAAAGTTGTTAGTGAATCATGATTCGTTTGTACACAGATTTTATGCACACATTACTGTCATAGTGATTTTTTATATAAAAGTACAATTGTGGATACAGCACTGAGCGCATCACACTGAAAATATTTGTTGCTTTGTATATTTTAGGGAAGGAGGCTGTAGACAGTTGGTACAGTGAGATCAAGGATTACAACTTTAACACACCAGGACATCAGCCCAAAACAGGTAATAATAATTTTGGGAATAAATTGTTTAATTTGAATATATGACATTACAATGATGTTATAAATTTACATCTCTTATTATTGGCTTACTTTAATTCTATCTAGTTTTATATACAAATATATATTTTATATATTTGCAGGGCATTTCACTCAGGTTGTGTGGAAATCATCCACAGAGCTCGGAGTAGGTCTGGCTACTGATGGAAACACAGTTTATGTCGTTGGTCAGTACAAACCTGCTGGAAATATAACCAACGCTGGTTACTATGAGGAAAATTTTCTACCTAAAACTGAATAATGATTGTTTTCTTTCCTTATTGGAATTGTATATTGCTAAATGTAAACACTTATGAGTTAGCAGATGCTTTTAATTCAAAGTGACTTACACCACCATAACCAGTTTGAAATGTAATACACTGTGATCAAATCATGTGTGTGTTAATAAAGGAATGGATCTTTGCATCATAAGCAAATGTGCAGCATTTATTTATACAAAATTGACATTATGACTGAACACTATGAACACAAAACTGCCAAATAAATACCAACAAGTAGTATCAACCCCTCCTGTGCATGTGAATCGTAAGAGACAGATTTCTAAGGTGATTATTATTGATTATAATTAACAATTTACTATATGCCTTCTGTTGTCCGACTGATAGTTTATGCATTTATTTAAGCCAGTAAAAGGTCTTTTGGTGAATTTGTAAAATTCTCCACCTTCAGGTTGTGAAATCTATATTAGCAATAACACTTACAGACAAACACGTACTGGACTGAATCAACGTAGGTTTACTCGAATATCCAGATGTCTTTTTTTTTTTTTTTTGAACAATCATGTTCCATTGTGACTGGGAGTATCAAATATGATCATCAGGCTTTTGAAGAATGTTTATCTGTACATCTCTCAGTCATCATTGTACTGTATTGCATTGAGGGTTTGAAATTAAAGGGGTCATATGCGATTAAAATTTTTCCTTTCTCTTTGGAGTGTTACAAGCGGGTGAGCAGTGTTTGCAGACCACAACAGCATCGCGGCGCCACGCGTCATTGATGTAAACATAAAGCCCTCCGCCGCGGGTCTTACCTCCCTCGACGCGAGCTCTGTCCGCTCGATAGCATGTCAGCTGATCGAGATGAATAGCGCAGTCCGGAACGCTGTTGTTGAGCCATGTTTCCGTGAACACAAAAACACAACAGTCTCTTACAGTCCTCTGAGTTGAGCGTAGTAGTCGGATGTAGTCCAGTTTATTGTCCAAAGAGCGTACGTTAGCCAGTACGATGGTGGGGATAGCTGGCTTGTGTGGGTTAGCCGCTAACCTAGCTACGATACCTCCGCACTTACCCCTCTTCTGCTTCCTCTCACGCCGCTTGTGGCGCCTCCGCTGTGGGCGAGATGCAGTAGTGGGGGTCGGTGATGGTGTGGGCCTCCGGAGCAGGCTGAGATCCCGCAGCTCTTCGGCGTGCGCAGAGTTTAACTCTAAAAATGTGGTTCTGCCGACATCGAGCAGAAACTCACGACTGTATGCGCGCTTAGAGACAGATAGACGCGACGAATACGTACAAAAACACTGCAACTCACAAGACAAAAAACACGAAAACTCCTTTCTGTCGGGAGAGAGAGAAGCCGCAGCGTGTGAACGCGCCGCCATCTTGTTTATTAAGATGGTTTAGCGCACATACTGAACTCGTGAGACATTATGACATTATTGAGTGTACTGTCCTCCAATTGGTGTTCTTCACCAAGATTAGACAGCCAGCCAAACTCCCTTCATGAATAACATGAGAGTCAGGATATAGCTTTTTAGCTCCGTTTAATAGAGACTCTTGTTGAGCATGTAGACATGAACAAAGGTGTGAAACTGAAAATAAACAACAACAAAAAAGATACACTAAGATGGAATTGTAGTTTGTACAATAATAACAGAATGTAATTACAACTAAACATATCTGGGTAAACAAACAGTCATGAATTAAACAAAGATTTTATTTTAAATCGATATGAATTTGCCACAAATCTAATGTTAGAAATACTGTAACATAGAAAATATAAATCACTTACAGGCAGTTCTTGCTCATGAGAATTCAGAACGCAACAAAGGATTATTGCAGCTGGAACGATCTTCACCATGCGATTTGACTCTTAAAATAACTTCCTGGTTCAGGCCTCAATACTATAATTGACCGCTAGAGGTCCTAATTACTTTAACAAGATAATACTCAAAGGGCAGAACACTCCCCGCTTGGTGTTTATGACACCACTGTCCATATTGCTACAATTTAGCATAAACCTTTAACCCGTTGAGGGTAAAAGTAGGATGACCTCTGTAATAGGCCTTGTAGTAAAATGTCTTTGGAGTACCTTGAGCAGTGGTCCTTAGATTAACTGTTCGTACTTTTCCATCTTGGCTATGAATAGCAGAAGTGACCACTGCCATTGGCCATACATTACGAGCAGCTTGGTTATCCTTCAATAAGACAATTTCGCCTTCTTGCAAGTTGCGACGCACTTCATTCCACTTTCTGCGACTCAGATGGAAAAGGGAGTTCCTACCAACCCTCCAGAGCCAGAACTGATTGGCAAGGGCCTGTACTTGTCTCCACTGATTGTGAAGAAGGTCCCTGTCACTAAACTCCCCTGGTGGAGAGGGACTGCCCCTTTCTGAGTAAGCAACATTGCTGGAGTCAAGATAAATGGAGATTGTGGGTCGGTTGATACAGGAATGAGAGGTCTAGCGTTAATGATGGCTGAAACTTTGGCCATAAGTGTGCACAAGACTTCATGGGAGAAAGGAACATGCTCTCTTAGTAAGATGCAATCCAGTATTCTGCGGGCCACTCCAATCATACGTTCCCAAGAACCTCCTCTGTGAGAAGAATGAGGAGGATTGAACTCCCAGGAACAGTTCTGCCCACTAAAATATCTGAGAACCCTTTCTTCCTGTTGCAACATGTTCAGCCCTAGCTCTTTGCTCGCTCCCACAAAGTTTGTGCCACAATCGGACCTTAGCTGCTTTGCGGGTCCTCGTATGGCAAAGAATCGTCTCAATGCGTTGATGCAGCTGGAAGCATCCATTGATTCGATGACCTCAATATGAACCGC
>NW_015556043.1:60332-68661 GCF_001515605.1 Sinocyclocheilus anshuiensis | reverse complement strand
ACCGCTCTTACACTCATGCAAGTGAACAATATAGCCCAACGCTTACTCTCTGCATGTCCACCTCTAGTGCGCCTCGCTCTGACCATCCAAGGTCCAAAAATGTCCAATCCTACGTAGGTGAATGGGGAATTTATGTTTAGGCGCTCAGGTGGTAAGTCTGCCATAACTTGTTCCTCCATTTTACTGCGGAGCTTACGACAGGTGACACAATGGTGTAAGACTGAACTAATCAGCCTTTTCCCTCCTATAATCCAGAACCCAGCCATTCTCAAGGCTCCCTCCGTAAAATAACGCCCTTGGTGTTCTACTTTCTCATGGAAGTGACGCACTAACAGAATGGAGACATGGTTGTGCTTGTGTAGAATCAAGGGGTTCTTTTCTTTGGACCTTAATGGAGAGTTTTTCAATCTTCCTCCAATTTACCCTAAGACTACTTTGCTATCGCAGTAGAATCTTATGGCATCCAGTCCAAGATCTAGCTCATGACGAATCAGGTCAGCAATTTCAACCGCCAATACTGCCGCACAGAGTTCGAGATGCGGAATTGTTGGTTTGTGTTGTGGTGCTAGTTTGGCTTTACCCAAGACAAATCCGACATTACTATTTCCATCACTGTCAATGGCCCTGAGGTAAGCCACTGCACTAATTGCTTTAGTGGAGGCGTCGGAAAAAACAAAATAACTCTACAAGCTTGGCCTCTGAGAGGGAAACTGAAATATAAGTTCGAGGAATATGCAGTTGCTTTAGGTCCTGCAGAGAGTCTCGCCATGTTTCCCATTCTTTCCTTGTTTCTTCGGGAAGTAAAGCATCCCAGTCAGAGGTATAGTTCAAGAGTTCCCACAGTAGGGCTCGGCCTTGTATGGTGACTGGAGAGACCATGCCAAGTGGATCAAAGATGCTGTCCACAGTGGACAGCACACCACGTTTTGTGAATGGTTTATTGACTGATGACACTTCATAGGTGAAAGTGTCGCCTGCTACTTCCCAACACAACCCAAGGGTCCGTTGTATAGGAGGAACCGCACCACTAAGGTCTAAGTCCTTTAAAGTTTTAGCATGTTCCTCTTGAGGAAAGGCTTGCATAACAACGGCGCTGTTTGAAGCAATCTTATGCAAACGAAGGTTCGATTCAGCTAAGGATGCTCGTGTTCTTTTGAGGAGACTGATTGCCTGGTCATCAGTAGGTAGGGACACGAGTCCATCATCCACGTAGTAGTGTCTTTCCACGAACTGTCTAGTATCTGAGCCATGTACTTTTTCACCCTCGCTAGTGGCTTTCCTTAGCCCATAAATGGCAACTGCCGGGGAAGGGCTATTGCCAAACACATGTACCTTCATGCGGTACTCTATGACATCCTTTGTTGGGTCACTGTCTCTGAACCAGAGGAACCTAAGAAAGTTACGATGGTCCTCTCTGACTTTGAAACAATGGAACATTTGTTGATGTCAGCTGTGATGGCTATGGGTTCCTTACGGAATCGAAGAAGGACTCCCAACAAGTTATTGTTCAGATCAGGGCCTGTTAACAAGACTTTGTTGAGGGAGATGCCATGATGTTGGGCACTAGAGTCGAAAACCACCCTGATTTGGTCCGGCTTTTTTGGTTGGTAAACCGCAAAGATCGGCGAGAACCAATACTCCTCTCCCTCCTTTAGTGGTGGTGCAGGTTCAGCATGGTTATTCTCCAGAATTTTCTTCATGAAAGCGACAAACTGTATTTCCATCTCTGGTTTCATTTTAAGGGTACGTTGCAGAGAATGGAATCTATTAAGAGCTTGTTCACGATTATTGGGGAGTACTTGTCTTGGCACTCTGAATGGCAATGGAGCAACCCAACTGTTTTATTCATCCCTGTAAACCTGAGAATCCATGATCCTTAAGAATGCTGTGTCCTCAATGGACGGGGCAAGTTCATTGTCGTTCTCAGTCCTTTGGAACACATCACAACCGAGAATGTTTTCTGAGGTTCTGTACATGCTGTTTTTGCATGCTCCGAAGATAACATTCCTCGGCTCCCCGCTGTTAGGAGCTTCCTCTTTTAGATTCATGTAACTGGTGCAGGGTTAAAGGTAAGTGGTGCTGCCATTCTCTAGTATATTGGTCCTGAAGGTGCTTACACTAGGTATATGGGCATTACACAAAACATACCTCCCCGACTACAACCCACCCTAAGTCTAACCTTTGGGCAAAGGGTGCGTCGTGTGGGCCATTAATTTGTTGTCTGACCTTGTGCACCCTTATAATGTCTCTCCCCAGTAGGAGAAGTATCTGGGCGTTGGGGTCGAGTTTGGGAATTTGGCATGATATTGACCTCAAGTGAGCATGATTCAAGGCTACACTCGGGGTAGGTATTTCAGATCTGCTGGCGAGTATTTGATTGCACTCTATGAGCGGTGGTAGAGCAAAAGAAGCCCCTCCTGCAGCTGGTGAGATCACAAACCCTTCAGCTTTCCTGGCAGATATATTCATAACCCCAGCACATGTCCAGAGGGAATAAGAAGAAGGTTCGCTGTCAATGCTAAACAATAATAAAAAAAAAAAATCAGATTTAGCCAATGAGCGATTGCTCTGATCGTCTAGTACAGCGCACATTTTGACAACCTTCTCTGGCTGATTCTGAGGGAACACACGCACCAAACATATCTTAGAGCATGATTTCCCTGGTTGCCTCTTGATGCAGATCTGAGTACAGTGAGACATTACTGTGGATGTTGACAATTCATTGTCATCTCCTTCTGCTCCATGGCTCTCTTGGGGTGTAGGAGACTTAGGCACTTGAGAAGGTGGGCCTGGGTGCATGACTGTGACATGGAGTTTACTCTCGCATTCATTACACGACAGCTACCTTGCAATCTTTGCCCAGATGAGTAGTGGATGTGCAACACTTGTAGCATATCCCATTTTCACGGAGGAAAGATTTTCTCTCCTCAATAGGTTTGGCTCTAAAGGCACGACACCTTTTCAAAGGGTGTGGTCTGTTATGTATTGGACAGTGTCTTTCTAGATTTTCTACTCTCCTGTCCCTGACAACATCTGTTTTGTGAGCTGACACTGAAACTCTCGTCATCCTAGGAATTGGTCTTTCCTTTGAGTGGATATCGCTGGAACAAATGAGTGAAAAACTGGGATCATTCCTGATACGTGCCTCATAGCAAATGAACTCCACAAAGAATGAGAAGGGGTGAAAAAGCCTGTTGTGATCTGCTTTAAACTTGGATCCTTGGGTTACCCATTTCTCTTGAAGATTGTGTGAGAACTTTGCTACTATAGGACTGATGCCTCGAGCGGTATCCAAAAAAGCCAAGCCAGGCAAGTACCCATCTTGTTTTGCTGATAAGATTTCCATGAGAAGATCTCCTAGCTCCCTTAGTCTCGCAGAATCATTGTTGGGAATTTTAGTAAACATGTCTAGTTTCCTGAACAGCGCATCTTCGATTACCTCTGGTGAAGCATAACACTCGACCAGCCTGTCCCAGGCTTTCCTAAGAGCAATCTGAGGATTGACATGCATAAGACATATTCTGTTACATAATCCATAACAAAGGATTATTGCAGCTGGAACGATCTTCACCATGCGCTTTGGCTCTTAAAATAACTTCCTGGTTCAGGCCGCAATACTACAGCTAGAGGTCCTTACGGAAGTTCTACGCAGCCATGCATTATTATTTTTTTCCCCTTCTTGTTTTCTCCTTATAACGACTTAATTTCCAACAGGTGGCACTGTTGACCTGAATATAACTGATGGGGTGTTGTAGGCTATACTGTATCCACTTTACTGTACACGTTTGGGATAGAATAGGACCTTCCTCGTGATCGCTATAATTTGTGCAGTATTGTTCATTACTGACATTTAATTCATTCATAAATGTTAATGTTGCTTGAATCAATATGACTATTTTGTGTATTAAGTTCTTGCTAGATGCAGGAGTTTCACCAACGCGTTCTGTGTCATAAAATAACTGCTTATTAAAACCAAGGTTGACGTCACTGTATTCTGTTTGCACCTATATCTTTATTTGTGCATTTTTGAAGTACATGATTGTTAGTTAATAAGCGGGGATGTTCTGTTTATCTACAGTAGGACGGGCTTCAACGACGTAGGCTATTTGTAACGTGCCTCTTTTCCTTATTAATCTTTATTGTTAATCATTAAATGTGATTTGTATAGGCTAATTTAATTCAGTGATGTTCTACAGTGTTGTAATATTTTGTGTTTTCTACATTTCTTTGTGGAAACCACACAAACACACACACACATATACACATACACATGAACGCTCTTAACAAAAAAAAAGCTTAACGCACATGATATCAGTCACAGCATATAATGACTACTAAAAATTACAAATTATATATAATTTTCTTTCAAATAAAAGGAAAATTAAAAGTGAGTTGAATCCAAGCAGCTCTAAACGATTTTAGAATAGTTCTGCAGAAGGCGCTCCGCCTGTTTGCGGTGTTGCTTTGACCATTTAAACATGTTAATTACACATACAAAATGTTTAGCGTACTGTCTCTGGAAATATCAACAGTGATTGATCAGCCTTTATTTATGTAGATGTTATTACTAGGCGAAGCAAAATTTGCTGAAATATCCACGACATAGGCTACAGTAAGAGCGCACGGGTTATCTGTCCATCAGATGCGTGTCAAAGTTGAGTTCGTTACTATAGCAACAGTAGATCAAACAATCATTGTAAAAAAATAAATAAATAAAACTGTCGAGATCACGAGAAAATTAAGTCGTTATAACGAGAAAACGACTCGTTATGTCGAGATCACGAGAAAATTAAGTCGTTATAACGAGAAAACTAATCGTTATGTCGAGATCACGAGACAATTAATTCGTTATAGTGAGAAAACGACTATATTTATATCATTTCATACAGTTAATCAATATCACAGGAAGAGTACCGTTTTTTTTTTTTTTTAAAGCATGGTTACAAATGTGATATTGATTTTATACAACAGTTCAATAAACAAGAAGTTAACATCAAGAGACTTGCGTTTTAGACACCATACTGGCTGTTTTTGCTATATTTCGCCAACAAAAATAATTCCAAACACAGCCACAGCACTGGTTTGTGTCTCTGAGCAACATGACCGTGTTTCGTTCCTGAATGAATCAACCTGAATGAATCAACCGTTTAAATGATTCGGTTCAATCGTAATGACTCACTTAACAGTGACTTGCTGCCACCTACTGGCGGTCTTAATTTTACATTTCAAGTATCTTTTCATTTTTTAAATAATTGCAAATGTCCGTATTCAACATTTCATGTTTAAAATATCAAAACATTTATGCATGTGTAACTGCATGTTAAAGCATTCCATGTCCCTCTAAGCTGCATTAACATGTGTAAATACATCTAAATGCCAGTTCATATACAACTTCTGCAAAGATTAATTTTGTTGATATTGATTTCATTTGTTTAGTAACAGCCTAAATGTATTATAATAATTGACTGGTTATATGTAAGATTTTGACTCAAAAGATTATGCACACTTTTAGAAAAAATGGCTTTTATATAGGTAAAAATGCCCATAAAAAAAGGTAAAAAAAAAAAATAAATTTTATACTTTTATTTTATTAATTTATATCACACTGCTGTGAACTGACCACACAGAATATTAAATATATATCAAAAACTTTAGGAGTCAGCTGTCCACGGTAGTTCTTATATCAGCACAACTGTCTAATTATCTTTAATGATAAAATTCCAGAAAATATTTAGATATTTTTTGTCAATATCACACACCCCTAGTACTGACACAAAATGATTTGCAACGGTCGCTTGTCACGCCCAGTGTAGACAGCTTCAAGCTGTTGGTTTATTTATGTTTTTTTTTTTTTTTTTTTTTTTTTTTTTTCATTTTGGTTAGTAGAAGTTATGAATGGCCGGTAACTTCATTTAGTGGCCAAATTGGCTGGTGAGTGAAAAAGTTACTTTCAATCCCTGATTGCATTATATGCTTTGAAACCAAACACTAAGACATTATTGGGACATATAGAGTGACTACTGATATTTACAGTATATGCATTTTATACACAGTCTATTCTACCACCTGATGTATCAAATGTGATAGGGTGAATTCAGGTAAATTGGGCCACTTTTGTAAAACATATTATTTACACGTTTTTTATACGTTTATTTATTTATAAACTTTTTTTTTACCATGTCTTAAATAAAAACACATGATTTATTAACACGTATTCAATTACATGTTTAACAAACCCCCAAAAAAGACAGTATAGCCTAAGCTATGAATAAATTTCATCAGTTCACTCAATTCACGTGTAAAATTCAAAACAACTGAGAACATGTTGTGTTGACATTAAATGAGATGAAATCTGAATATTCAGAAGTCAGAATATTGATGAAAACAAACTCTACAACATTAAAAATGTGACAAGCAACAACAAATAGGCTAACAAAAATGTAATAGAAAACGTTTTTACATATGGTTACTGTTTCTCTTATTTTCTCTAAACGCTTTAAATTAACTTTAATTGACTCCATATTTTAAACCTTATATTTTGCATCCACATTTTGCTCCTCTTATCCTTTCGTCACTCCACAGACTGAACTCCATGCCTTGCCTTCTTTTCTGTTTTATTGTTTGCATTTTATTCCGTTAACTGTAGTATCGAATAAAACAGGAACTGTCACGATATTTGTTTACATTTAACGAGCAACCATAAAATTTACAAAAAAAAACAAAAACAAAAAAACATGTAAAAATGTTTTTTTTTCTACCTTTGAACATGATGCAGTCCTCTTTAATGTGTGGCCACATCCACCAGTGTCATATTGCATCAACCAAAACTATTTTATCATTTAGAGAAATAGTGTCTCTTTAATAAAGACCATCGTTATGCTCTGAAAGTGTAAACTTATTGAGCACAGTACAATCAAGTTTAAACGGACCACTTTACCTGAATTCACCGTATACTCGCAGCCGCTACCAACCTGCTCGCGGTTCGGTTTTTGGACGTTCACATATGGCTCACACGGTTTCTAGCAATAACAAGTTGTCAGTTGCGATCGCTAGAGGGAGCCAGAGACCTATACATTATTTTTTTTAAATGAAAGAATTAGTTATGTACAAACAACATGGCAACATCATTACATATTTGCATTAGAAGGTACAGAACATGCGCATGAAAGAAATAAAATACAGGAAAATTAATATAATGAACAGCAACAATAACAAAAAGAAAAAAAAATAGAATTTTAAATTTACGGATTAAAGGGCTAGGGTTTTCTATAATGGACATTTTTTTTTTTTTGCTTTTGTATTAGAAATAAACTCATTATGAAATACACAAAACATTGGTTTCACTTTCAAGTAGGCTACTAGATTTGTGTATATACACAATTTTTGATGGTTGATAACAGCTGGGATTTTGCATAACTGACGAAAACGTACTCGGTTACTAACGTAACCTCGGTTCCCTGAGATACGGGAACGAGTACTGCATCTTGCTTAAGACGCATATGGGAAAAAGCCTTTTTTCTCCTGAACTGAAGCCTATTTCATTCACGCAGTGAAACTGCACGGCCATTGGTGTCACACCCGGCCTGGTTAATCGTTCCAGAGTATACCCGTAACTTCGACACCCAGGGGTCGAGAGCTAACAGGTGAACAATACCAGAGAACTTGGGTGCGGCACGGCCAAGGGCTCTCTTTCATGTCTGTTTACGCAGCGCGTGCCATTTCAAGCAAGAAGGATCCTGGCCCGTAAGGCCTGGACTTCCAGGTTATAAAACCTCGCAAATGTGGACGGCGATGCCCAGCCGGCCGCCTCACAAATATCCGCAATGGACACACCACTGGACCATGCCCAAGACAAGGCGATGCCTCTAGAGCAATGAGCTCTTGGCAAAATTGACCCTGAGTCCCAGGCACTCCAGGTGGCTGAGGAGGAGGGCTCTGTGAGATATTAATTCTGCCTCCGACTGGGCCAGGACGAGCCAGTCGTCAAGGTAATTGATAATACGGACTCCCATCTGTCTCAGAGGGGAAAGAGCCGCATCCATGCACTTCGTAAAGGTGCGGGGGGCCAGGGACAACCCGAAGGGAAGGACTGTATATTGATAAGCCACACCCTCGAAGGCAGATCTCAAGAATGGCCTGTGACGAGGGGCTATCTGGATGTGAAAGTATGTATCCTTCAGGTCCAGGGAAAAGAATCAGTCTCTCGAGCGAATTTGCGCGAGGATCTGTTTCAGTGTAATCATCCTGAACGACCTCCTTATGAGGGCGTGATTCAGGTGTCTGAGATCGAGGATGGGCCGGAGGCCACCATCTCTTTTGGGGACGAGGA
>NW_015556043.1:56104-59701 GCF_001515605.1 Sinocyclocheilus anshuiensis | reverse complement strand
TCCTTGCTCTGCACGGAGGTGGGGACCACGCCGCTGAAGCGCGGGGGTCTTCGAGCGAATTGGAGTGAATATCCTCGCTTTATTATGCCCATAACCCATTCCGACACCCCGGGGATGGCCTGCCAGGCCTCAGCCCGCGTGACGAGGGGCTGAATTAACTCGGGTGACTGGCCGCATGGGGGCAGAACACGTACGAGTGATGGAAGAGGAAGTTTGCTCTCTTTTTGAAAATGTTTGTGTTTTATTATTTTTCCCGCTATCACAGCGGTCGGATGCTTGGGCGCATGAAGGAGCCCGTTGTTTGCACAAAACACATTTCCCTCTGTACCCGGAGCTGAACGGGGTGTCAAGAGGTGTAAGAGAGGCTGCCTGAGAGGCGGTCCGGCCGTGGCGAGATCTGACCACATCCTCTTCCTGTCTCGCGGATCAGGATGACGCCTGAGGCGCTGGGTCCAACGCAATCTTGGGTCGGGGTCCCTGGCGCTTAGGAGGAGGGTAGCGTCTGGCCGAGCGAGAGCGTCCCCACGTCTGCTGCGCTTTAGCGGGCTGAACAGCGGGGGTGGCAGGCGCTGGTTTCGCAGGCTGCTGAGTCGGCGCAGATTTTGGGCGAACTAAGACGGCAGCGGAGCTGGAGCGTAAATGGCGCTCGAGCACCACAAGTCTGGCCATCGATCTCCCAATCGCCTGGGCGGTGGTCTTGGTGGCGTGTAGAGCCAGGTCCGTCGCGCTCCTCAGATCCCTGAGGGTCGCGGGGTCCAGGTCAGACTCGGTGGATGCGAGGATTTTGGCCTGGAAGACCTGAAGGACCGCCATAGAATGAAGCGCCGTGGCAGCCTGTCCAGCTGAGGTGTAGGCGCGTCCAGCGAGAGCTGAAGTAGACCTACACGGCTTAGACAGGTGAGCGGCCTTTGCTCTCCAGCCGATGGCCGTGGGCGGACAGAGATGCGCGGCCACTGACTAATATAGGGGAGGCGGCTTATCGTACCCCTTTTCTTCAGCGCCGTCGATGGAGGTGAGGACGGATGAAGAGGCAATACGGAAACGGGCGGAGTATGGAGCGTGCCACGATCTGGTGAGCTCGTCATGGACCTCCGGGAAGAACGGAGAGGTACGCTGATGAGGGGCCTGTCGCGCCCCGGCAGGAACCATTCATCCAGACGGCTGCGAGAGGGCTCCCCTGGAGGGGACCACTCTAAACCCAGCTCTACGACCGCCTTGGAGAGGATACGGAGAAGCTCGGTATCCGTTCCGTCTTTGGTGGCGCTGGGCGTGGAGGTCATTTTCAGAGCCCAACAGCTCTTCTGCATCCCATGCTGTCATCGAGCAGCTCGTCTCCACTTCCCCCAAATGAGATCAGGTCGCTCGCATCAGCAGAGGGACGCTGATCAGACCGGGAGAAAAGGACGGGTGAACACTCTCTCTGCGGCGAGAGCGAGGCAAGCGGGATCTTTTCCCATATGCATCTTAAGCAAGACGCAGTATGAGTGAAGTATCGAAAGGGAACATTAACACCGCCAGAACTATAGCCTAGTGCCACACACACACACGAAAAATCAACTTAATTCAAAGCGAAATGTTTTCATACTTCATTGACAGACATAAAGCAATTTAATAAATTTTGTGCAATTTATCAAATAAGTTTGTTGATTGTTTTAAACGTATCATTATTTAAGGATGTTCAGACACTTATACTGGAAAACAATACAAAAACACTAAGTGCAAATTAAGACTTTTAAGACCTTCAGTTTTATTTTAAAGTTAAAGGAATTAGTTTATATGCCTGTAATCGAATGCATAGTGTAATCAAATGATTTGAATCTTTTAAAATAAACGTGGTCATTTGGGAATGACTTTTAAATTGTTTCTCTATAGAGTTTTTTTTTTTAATTCCAGCAATACCTGTTCTGTAGGTCCTGTTTTGCATAATGCTAAAACATTTGAAGCTATTTTTTCTTTTTTTAATGCCTCACATGACAGTACTTACAGTTTTACAAAAACCAGCAGCATTTCAGAGGAATCCTCTCTGGCATTTACACAACATTTTTGTCCATCTCATAGAAGGGAATCAATTAGAGGACATCACAGGTGCTGAGATACCAATGTCAGGAGTCATGCTCCAATTACTGTCATTATTGTTGCCACTGTTGAGCACAGTGCACCATTGAAGCGGAACTCCAAAGACAGTGTGGTTTTTGGAGAAGAGCAGTGAATACTCAGTGACCTTGACTACCACGCAACTTGAATATTGTTAGCGGAAACCATGAGGAAGACTTTATACAGTTCGATTGTTATTTAAGAACAGTTAAACAAACAAAACAAAAAAAAAACTCCAGGGCATTTTAAAGAGATGAATCCAGTGCATGCAAATGGCTTAAATGCTAGAGCAGCTGATGGGGCGATTGTACATTTGTGCATTTTCCTTCATAACTCAGACTATATCTATCTGCCATCTTTTTTTATAGTAATAATTCATGTGTCATTAGTAACATCACTATTAACCCAATAAAACATCATTTCTAAAGTATCGAAATGATAAACACAAAAACCTCTTGCACACAATCTACTACATTCCTCCAGTCATCTTATTTATAGTTTATACTAGTAAAAGGCCTTTTAGGGTCTTTCTATAAATGTCCATTTTTAGGTCAATAAAACACAGAACTTTGATAATAAACCATGCTTTTAAATCTCATCTTACCAGGACATTTATATAATTTTTATGTCAGAAGTCTGTTATAAGATCTTTTTGACATATTACAAGTTATCAAAACTTTATCTAGTTTTGTCCATATAAGTATCAGCACCAAATTGCTCAATTGGCATTTTTTCCTTTAGTATGATCTCCATGTTCTCCTTTATCATACGAGACAAAATCCTGATGTATAAAATACAATACTCAAACCACAAATGCAAACCTTTAAGATTTTTAAATATTTCATCTAAAAATAGATAAAAGCAATAGAATGCGTTTGTTCCTTTAACCAACAGCCTGGTGACAAAATAGATCGATAATTTTTTTTTCAAGGCTTCATAACCTCTGAAAGTACTGAACATCCAAAAAAAAAAAAAGTCTGAACAAATCAACCCATTAAATGATTTATTTGTTTGTTTTTTCCATAACATTCAAGTAATATTTATAAATAAAGAATAAAATAGAAGAGATAACTAAAACAGTGTGCTCTTTGACACAGAGCTATGTATGCAATGTGTTGAGTGTTTTTGGTGGGAAGGGTCTTCATAATTACAGGTATAGATCATGTGTTGCAATTCACAGTAGGATTGTTTGTCACGCTACCCAAAAGTACTTTCAAGATTAAGCATAAATATTTCAAATAATAATTTTTAAAAGCCAAAAAAAACAAAAAAAACAATACAACATCAAACTGCACTGGATGTGAAAATCTTACATTTCAAAATTTAACAATTTCTTCAGTGCTGCCTTATGATAACATGTGTGTGTATATGTATATGTATATGTATATGTGTGTATGTGTATATGTATGTATACTATGTTTATTGCTTCTCAGTGCAAGTAAAAAAAGAAAGTAATTATCACAGCAGCTTTCACAGTGATGTCTTTTCACAGTAATGTTATAA
>NW_015556043.1:52994-55944 GCF_001515605.1 Sinocyclocheilus anshuiensis | reverse complement strand
AATATATATATATATATATATATATATATATATATATAAGCTTTGCAAAAGATTAAATTAGAAGACTCATTGAAAAGATTCAATTAGTTATTTTCCAATATTTTTATATTTTGGTTCTGGTCAGAATTTTTTCCATTCCTTTTCTCCACAGGAATTTCTATTTTTTTTTCTCTGTGTAGAAAATGAACAGGATTTTTACTTCTGCAACTCTACTTGCTCTCTATTTTGCTGGTTAATGCAGATAATCTCTGCACCTCCAGTCCTGCTGGAGCCATTTCCACCGGCAAGATCCGCAGAGCTTGAGACGGACACACATTACAGAAGTACGGAAACACTCTCTCGTTAAAGGTGTGCTTGAAGGTGTGGAGGTGAGTGTCAGTGAGAGGATTGAAGAATGACACTTGCCCTCCGTCCCAGTCCAGCTGGACTCTGATGCGTTGGACCTTCTGTTTCACTGCAAGCGGCATGAGAAAATCTCCTGAAAGGCCTTGTCCATATGTACCATTGTGAAAGCCAAGGCGCCACAGACCAGAACTGGACAGATTGTCTCGAGTCTGGATGGCAGACTCTGAAATCACTCCTAAGACCCAGGTGGTGTTGTCCCCGACCTCGACGTCCCAGTAGTGAGTCCCAGAGCTGAAGCCCTCAGAGCCCAGGACGCTCGAGTAGCCCTCACATTTGTTTGTGTAACCCAAGGCCTGTCGACTCCACTGACCAAACCACACATCGCTCAGATTGTCAGAGAGATGCAGGCATGGGTGAGCGGTGTTGGGGTCAAGGATTACAGGAACTACAGATGAAAGAGAATGTCATGACATTTGTTTTTCACGTAAATGAAATAGGTTTATGATATTTTAGACTATACTTTTAAAAATAATGGGTTCCAAAAGGAGGGTTTCATAGTGATGCAATGGAAGAACCATTTTTGGTTTCTCAAGAACCTTTCAGTGAACAGTTCTTAAAAGTATAGAAGCTTATTCTCATCACTGGAAAATAAATAAATAAATAAATGTAACTGCCACAGAATAAAAAAGTAATTATGACTTTTTGTCTCACAATTCTGACTTTTTTCAGAATTGCAAGGTGTAAATTCAGATCTGCAATATATTATAAAATCAGAATTGTGAGATATAAACTCGTAATTCCGAGAAGAAAAAAGTCAAAATTGTGAGATATATATAAGCAATATCACACGTGAGATAGTAGGCACGAGGTTGGAGTTCCGATATCACTTGAATATCGCACTCCTCTCAGCCAATCAGATTCGAGGACCAGAAATAACTGTTCTATAAATATATATATATATATGCAACGGTTCTTTCTGGTTCTCGAATCTGATTGGCTGAGAAGAGTGCGATATTCAAGTGATATCGGAACTCCAACCGTTACACCATTTGTATCACTCCGCTTGCGGCATTTCTCACAGCGAGTGTCATGGCAGATGTCCAATCCACTATAATTTTATAAATAATACTGTTTTTGTGTCACGGAATGTAGTTTTAAGAGTTTTTCTTTTAGATGAGAATGTACTTGTTTAGACTTAATATACATGGATTGTTAGTAAAGTCTTTTTGAAAATCTATTTGAAAATCTGCTTCGACGTTTTCGGAGATGTGAGCTGCAGAGCGTTAGCGGCCGTTCAGCGCTCATGAACCCGCCGAGAGCAGCCTCACCTCGACCAGTTCTTCTGGAGTTTGTCGCTGGCTCTGATTTCTCTATAGTGGTTAAACATGAGATATAATTTTTTTGGGTAAATCTAACGGGTAGTCTTAGGTCTCATTAATCTATTATTTGCTCCAGAGCAAACCATTTTGGCTGAGGGCAAAGTCTCATTACGTTATATTTTATATTAATGCTGTAGGCTATATCAGAGTGCTGGTTTTGTACTTTGGACAGCATTGCCAAGCAACTCTTATGATGGCTATTGTTGTTGCTTATTAAATATTATTATTCAATAAATTATATTTTATATAAATAATCTTAGTATTTAATAGGCTAGTAGTATTTCGTATTGGGAAACTGCGTGTGTGTGTGTTCGCGTGTGTGTAATGCTGATTTTAGTTACATTGTTCCACCATTAGATGGCGACAAGAGAATGTCTTTATGAGTGAGTCAGCAGTAAAGACTTTTATATTAAAAGAGACTGAAACAGGGTTGTAAACAAATAAGTCAGTTTTACTTTTAATAACAGCTTGTAAGACGGTGTTAACAACACTGATCAGCGCTGTCATCGGAAATCACCCTTAACACATGAAAGGATAGTATGACAAAGATATCGCTTTCCTCAGCGGACATTCAAACTAATATTTTATTGTGAATATGAGATTGAGCTGATGAATGAATGTTGTATCAGATGCAGGTGATCACACTCCCTCAGTCCATCTCTCACTTAAAATACTCTACATCACTGATTCTCAAAGTGTGGTACGGGCTCCCTTTAGTGGTACGCAGATGAATCACTGACTTAAATATTAATTAATGTTAAAACAGTGTTTCCCAACCACTAGTGTCGGGCGTGCTGTGGAAAATTATCAAAAACGTCCTTATCTCTTATATTTCGTTATTATTTTAAATCAGTGCTATTGGTCATTGTTATGTCGGTTTGTGGGTTTTATAGCTTTTCGTCTTTTATATCGTGAGATTTTGGCCAAATGTATTAACAACAAGAGAAACTGAGCACCCATAGCTACAATAAACTTTATAACCTGCAAACTGGTGGAAACGTGATGCTATTAATTTACTGCCTCAGATGCGGCCATTCTAATGATGGACAAAGCACAGATCTCTGTCACTCGCTCGTCAAAAACCTCATTAACTCCATTTGAGTATGATTTCCAGAAAGTAAGTGCTAGTGTCTGATAATATATAAAGCCAAAATACCAGCTCTGATGATACAATTAATTATTGGAAAAAAATAATAATAAAAACTACGTTTCCCCTTTCTACCTTT
>NW_015556043.1:49867-52904 GCF_001515605.1 Sinocyclocheilus anshuiensis | reverse complement strand
CGTTTCCCCTTTCTTCCTTTTTTTTTTTTTTTTTTTGTAAGCAAGTGGTGTGCCGTGGGATTTTTTTACATATCAAAACTGTGCCGTGGCAGAAAAAAGGTTGGGAAACACTATTAAAACACTTTTAAAAAGTTTGCAAGGTGGCTAAATGATGCCTGTGTTAATTTCTTTTGTCAAGTACTGTACATTTTTTACTTTACATTTAAGTACAGTACAGTTTTTTTTTTTACTTTTTAAGTACAGTGCAGTTTTTATTTAACTTATAGGTACAGTACGTTTTAATTTAATCATTTAAGTTTTTTATTTACCTGTATGTAAGCACAGTGCAGTGTTAATGTTCAAACTGTATTTACAATGTTTAAAGTGGCAGACAATAATAAATATTCTTATTAGGAATAAAACTGCCTCATTTTTGAACTGTGCATAGCTGTATCTGAATAATTAGGCCTACTACGCTGCTGTATTTTAATGTTGGTCATTATGGTGGTACTTGGAGAGCCAAATATTTTCTGAGGTGGTATTTGGTGTAAAAAGTTTGAGAATCACTGCTCTACATAATACAGTGAGCTTTTAATACAGTAATACAACAAGCTTTCAATGAAGCAACTCAACGTTCCTTCGTCACTAGCTCTAAAGTGATGTTTTCGAATTAGTAACAGATCTTGAGCTCAGCTGTTAAACTGTCAAACTGAGATTTGAATCTGTGGCAGAAGGAAGTAGTTTGCACAAAAGAGGGGTTTAAAGAGACTCTGTTGTTGTTTCTTATGTATTTACACACTCGTGCCGTCGAACTGTTGTATAACGCAATATCACACTCGTAGCCGTGAGATACGGCTGGATATCGGCATGCTGTGATTAGCCGTGCTGATAAACAGCCATATCGCACAGTTACTCATGTGATATTGCTCATATGCGTATCTCAAACACACACACACACACACACACACACACACACACACACACACACATATATATATAATAGTAATAGATCATTTTTCTGACTTATCTCACAATTCTGAGTTTATATCTCACAATTCTGACTTTTTTAGAACTGTGAAATATCAAATGTCAAGAATTGTGAGATAAACTAAAAAAAGTCAAAATTGTGAGATATAAACAATTGTGAGATAAGTCAGAAAAATTATCTATTATTATTTTTGTAAACTCAGAATTCCGAGAGAAAAAAAGGTCAGAATTATGAGATATAATCTCAGAGAAAAAAAACTTGAGATATAAACTCATAATCGCAAGAAAAAAGTCCCAATTACATTTATTTATTTATTTTATTTAATCCCATGGCGGAAAATGGTTTCCATATAAAATAACCATATAATTTTTTTGTTTCTTAGTGTGAAGGACATTTTAAAAATCTAAAGAACCTTTTTCCACAATAAAGAACCTTTTGTTGAATGGAAAGATTTCATTTAAAGATTCTTCATGGAACCATCAATGCCAGTGAAAAACCTTAATTTTTAAGAGTACATGATACTCACTGTATTTAGCAGCAGCCTTCATTTTCTGCCATACGCTGAATTTCAGATTTCCCAGGTGCTTTGCCACATCAATCAGCACTTTTGGGAGCTTCTCTGGACAGGGACTGTTGCACTGAGTGCTGGAAGAACATCCATCAGTTAGCTCGATTTTGGGTCACAATCAAAACAGATTCAAACAAGCGAAATCGCACTTACCTTTCAGGTGGGCCTTTGTACTTCTTCAGATAGATTTACATGGAAATGACAAAGAGACATTGTGATTAAAAACAAATCTCATAATCAAATCTAAATCATCTAAAATGTCAAATAAAAGTTGTTAAGAAGCATACTTATTTTCAAAATGATAATAATATTTAGAAATGTTTTTGAGCAGCAAATGAGCATTAGAATTAGCATTAGAATGATCTCTAAAGGATCATGTGACACTGGAGACTGGAGTAATGTTGCTGAAAATTCAGCTTTGATCACAAGAATAAATTACATTTGAAAATATATTCAAAAAGAAAACAGTTGTTTTAAATTGTAATAATATTTCATAATAATTCAGTTTTTATTGTACTTTTGATCAAATAACTATTAATCAAATAAATATAAAAAAAAAAAAAAAGTTTAAATATTCAAACATAACATTTATATAATAAAAAAATATTTAAAATGATTTTGGATCCTGGTTAGAAAGTATGATAAATAATTGGCTGTACCAGCAGAAATGAGATGTTGCTGGACTCTATCTCTTCCTCAGTGATCCTCACTCTTTCTACCAGAGATGAGAGTTCACTGTTAATTCTCATCATCTGCTCCTCTGACAGCTTCCTCTTCTTCTCCTCTTCCTCCCTCAGAGCAGTTATCCTGGCCGCCTCTTCATCACGCAAAAACTGATGAAGCTGCTCAAACTGCTTCTTAATATGTGCCTCTGTTTGCTCAGCTTGATTCTGTAACACAGTACAAAGATAAAAGTTATGCAATTGTTACTCAATTCTGTAAAATATGAAAGTTTTTTCAGCTGTTGATTTTACCGTGATGTGTTTCACTCGCTGATTACAGATGAATTTTTCTGATTTTAAGACTTTGTGCTTCTCTCGCAAAGACTTCAGGCTTGTTTTGAGCACCTCCTGAAAACAAAGTTGAAAAGGTAAAAAATGGGTTAGAGTAATGTTATTTGATTTATCTCAAAATATATTTTTCTTCTGCATTATGCATATTTGCATCCAGGCTCTTTGCTGTGCTATTCCAGAACGAATACAGAACAAAAGTTCTGATCATAGCCATCACAAAACTATCACAAAACACCTGATTTCTGAGACTCACAGACGGCAATCCTTTAGTTAAGATTTTTGTTTTATAATCTCTGATTTAGCTTCTTAATCTTATCTCTAATTGTATCTAGTCATTGGGTTTTTAAATGGCCAGTTCCTTAAGTCCTTACTCCAATGTCAGACTGTCTAAATATTTATATTGTTATATATACCTACACTCAGGGCTGGATTGGTAATCGGGCATACCGGGCATTTTCCCGGTGGGCCGACGCACTTAAGGGGCCGACA
>NW_015556043.1:48205-48829 GCF_001515605.1 Sinocyclocheilus anshuiensis | reverse complement strand
TTTTTTTTGCCAAGGACCATCACGCAGGGACAGCGAGCAGCCAGTGGCCCATTGGATTGTCTCCTGTATAGACAGCATAAACCATCCAATCACAATGCGCTATAGACGGAGCGATTAAGTATTTTGCTCTGCCTATATAAAGATCGCTTCACTCCAACTTCCTCCTCGTCGGCTTTCCCCACGTTTTCACAGGAGATATATCAAGAACAGGCTTGCTCTGCGGTGCGTGATGCGGGCCAAAGAGGCAGGCAGAAGGAGGAGAGGAGAGTAGTTGAATCGGAAAAGTGCTTGATAGGGACTCGCAACGGAGGCAGACATCTAACCTATCCTGATGTGTGTGAGCACCATGAGTGTAGAATACGTAAACACTTTTTAATAAAATGTAAATTCGTCCCCCGCGATTTTTTGGTCAAGTCAAGTGTGTTCATAGAGGTTTCCATGGGCCAATGTGAATAAATCTAGATTTAGATTAAAAAAGACACGATATTGTCATGACGTTTTATTCTTATCCAAAACAACTAGATGTGATATGAGTGTGATGCATACACTACCTGTCAAAAGTTTTTGAACAGTAATATTTTTTTATGTTTTTTAAAGAAGTCTTTTCTCACCAAACCTGCATTT
>NW_015556043.1:38530-47186 GCF_001515605.1 Sinocyclocheilus anshuiensis | reverse complement strand
TCTTTTTTTAGCAGCAAATCAGAATATTTAAATGATTTCTGAAGGATCATGTGACTTGAGTAATGATGCTAAAAAAATCAGCATTGAAATCACAGGAATAAATTACATTTTAAAATATAGATATACATATACACATATATATATATACATATACACATATATATATATACATATACACATATATATATACATATACACATATATATATACATATACATATACATATATATATATATGGTGGTGGGCTGCCTGGGCCATTTTTTTGTCCCAGTCCAGCCCTGCCTACACTCCGCATGGAAAAACGATTTATTCAGGCCTTACTCAAAATTCTAACTTTTTCAAAGAATTTGCACTATTCTTAAAATACTTAATGACAAAAAATGAAGTACAAAATCTCTGTTTTTTTCATTGATATGTGAAGTTTTGAACTGATTATTAATATCTGTAAGTTAAAATGCAGTGAAGTGGAATTAAGTTCTCTTTAAATTCTCTTAAATTAAAACTATTAAAACTAAAAAGTAAAAGTAAAGTAATATTTTTCTCTAAAAGCTGCTGGATCTCACAGATAATGTGAACTGTACCTTGAGAGCAACTGCAGCTTCATCCACAGGTCTGCATGTGTGTTTGACATGAATATCTTCGTTCACACACACGCTGCACACGAGATGCTCGTCCTCCTCGCAGAAGAGCTTAAGTTTCTCTCCATGCACACTGCAGAATAACTCGGCCTCTACTGACATCAAATTTTTTCTCTCCTGAAGGAAGATCTCACACAGGTCCTTCAAAGCACGGTTGCATGGAGGACAGTCCATGCAGAAGTCTGTCCGGCATACAGGGCACATCTGTGATCCGCTGAGCTCCCAGTACTGATCCAGACAGACCCAGCAAAAGCTATGAGAACACAGCAGGAGAACGGGATCTCTGAAGATGTCACGGCAAACAGGGCACAGAAGGTTCTCCTCAAAGTGAGACGGCTGAGTTGCCATTTTGTGGTGTTTTAGCTGGTGAGAACTTGCTTTTCTGTTCACTGAAGTGTGGAGGAGAGATTCAAATACAACTGAGTTGTGATGTCACTTAGTAAAAAAAAAAAAAACGAGTTATGCCAGTGCATAAGGTTTCCAAAGAATGGCTGAATGAATCTGTGTGAGCGCATGTTTGCATTGTTTTTGTCCTTCCTTGGAAAGATTGACTTCAAAGATTCCAAAGAAATGTTTTTTTGTTTCCTTTTCGATCCCTTATTTGGGATTCACTGGAACAACAGTATTTGACCTACAAACGGACCAGAACCTTTTCTTTGTTACGCTGTTGGTTTCATTCTGAATTACAGGTTAAAAGTTGGCAAATGATGGAAAGACTTTCTTAGTTCTTGCTTAGACTCTATCCGTCTGACTCATGAGTTGACATGCTGTAAATAGTGTAATTTGATGTCATAGGGGAAAATGGAAAACTAGATGACAACGTGCAAAAAATGCAATATACTGTAACAGTAACATGTGCGTAAGTGTGTGTGTGTGTGTGTGTGTGGAGGAGGTGAACTGAGGGTACAGGAGCTTATATGCAAATTATTCTTAACACAAGTTGGAGTATGCACTATGCAGTATAAAATTCCGTTGTGTGTGTTTGTGCCAATAGTTGCAGGCTGTTGTCATATTGTAAATCACTTGATAAATCTGATAAAGGATTATTATTTCTTACTGAATATAAATCAGAACTATATATAAGTATATGATAATATATACTGTGCATAGCATACTCCGACTCTGACCCTCATAAAGTGCTTTAAATATATGAAAAAAATGGTAAACTAAATGTGAAAACTATTACTTCACATGATCAAAACAAATAATGCTCTTACATCCTCATAGAAAACCAAACAAAATTCAAGATAAAGGGTATTTCAATCAGATTTTTAAAAATTAATTATTAAATTAAACATTATTAAATATTAGTGTTAGTGTTAACTCATTTTATTATTAATTTATCTGTGTGTGGCATTGGTTTTAAAAGGTGAAATAATACCTCAAGATTCTTCTTATGTTTTTAAGGACATATTTGAAAACTTTATCAAGGCTTGCACAGTTTTACAAACTTCTTGGAATTCATCTTAAGCAATTTCTTTTTCTTTTTTTTTTTCTTTTGCTTTTTTGAACACAATAAAACAATCCGAACTTGATTTAACTATTGACAGTACTTCTTTCCTTAGACTATTTTTGTGAATCCAGCCCCAACATTCTTACAAATAAAATGTAATTAATACTTCAAGATTATTATAAGTTTTAGGACAATAGTTGAGAACCTCTTTAGAAGTTTTCAAGAATTGCACATTTTTACAACTACTTGCAGCACTTATTTAACTTCTTTCTCAAGAAGATTTGCGTCAATCCAGCCCCAACATTCTTAAGAATAAAATACATTTATAACTGCTATTTATTATTATTTTTTAACTTAAGAGAAAAAGAATAATTAATAAGAACTTAATTTTTAAATTGGTTGATTTTATATTATTCATTTATCTGTGTGCAATCTTTAGCAAACGCCACAAACAATCAAAATATATAAATAGTTTAACTCCATTGTCCACTAGAGGGAGCCATTGCTTTGTATAGACTGACTAGTGTTTTGAAGCATCTTCTTGTTTCGGCGTTTCCCGTCTGAATGGTGAACACTGTCTCTATGCTGTGTATTGCAGGACCAAAAGTCCAGAGCTTCTTCATCAAATATAAAATGCACCATGTTGCATGCTTCAGGACCCCGTAAACCGCCTTTGTGAAATAGGTGTATTATAGGGTGACCATACGTGCATAATTTAGTCAAGAGCAGTATGTTTTGTTGTTTGATTAACATTAATAAAAGAAGGCACAGCTAGGCTGCTGTCACAAGATCTATTTCACGGATCCAATACTGATACTCATGCGTTTTATTTTGCAACGGTTTACATGAACTTAAGACAAAACCGACAGTCAGGCAATGTAGAAATCCTGGCCAGGACGCGTCCTGGGAAAATGGCACATATGGTCACCCTAGTGTATTATCTACTGATGTGATGTAAAAGCAACCAATTATCAGTGACATTTAACCTTGAGGGGCCTGATGGCACTGGCAGAGGAAACAGGAAACGTCTCGGTTACGTATGTAACCCTCATTTCCTGAAGGAGGGAATGGAGACGTCATGTCGGTGACCGACGAATTGGGATTTCGCCTAGAGAAACCAATCCACTTCGAGTGTAAACTAAACAAGCCAATGCACATTGGCATGCGATGATTGCATCCAGCTGCCACTGATCACAGTGTGAGCATAAAAAGGCAGCCAGTGCAATGCATACCAGGTTTTCGCTGAGGAGCCGAGCCGGTGATCCGGCCGCTCAGCGGTGGTACAGCAGCCATGGTGATGGGACGGGACGTCTCCGTTCCCTCCTTCAGGGAACGAGGGTTATATACGTAACCGAGACGTTCCCTTTCAGTCGGTCACTCTCGACGTCACGTCGGTGACCGACGAATTGGGATCCCTACCAAAGCGCCATGGATGGTGCCCCTTCCAGTGTCCTTTTGGTGTAGGCCGGGGCTCGCAACAAGAAGACCAGTCGTACATTGTTGTAGCACTACCCACTAAGTGAGATTGGATAACACTGGGAAAACACTGAAGATGCAACACTTCTAGTAGAGTGAGCTCGCAACCTCACTTACCTGGGTGAGGATTACCTGGGAGTCAGCCGGCCCAAACTCGGGTATAGAGGGGGGCCGGGGAGGATTTAACCTTCTCGCCCCCCTGAGGAACCTGATGACCAGATCATGCTTCCCTACCAATTTCCCTTCCACCGGGTCATGGTTAGCAGCAATCACAGCGACATAGACTTTAAGGGTGGAAGGAGACAGCCTTCGCTCCAACACTTTCTGCAAAAAGGAAAGCACGACCCTGATCGGGCATCTGCGGGGGTCTTCTCGGCGAGAAGAACGCAACGGCGTTCGAAATCCGCGCTGCCAGGCGTACACGAGCACGCCGGCTCTCTTCCCCCGTCCACGCGGATTTCGAACGCCGTTGCCTAGCATCCGGAAGCGCGGATTCAGAACGCCGTTGCCCAGCATCCATATGGCGAATCTCCGCTCTCTACCCAACAAAACGGACGAACTTCTTCTGCTCTCCAGGACAAACAAGGATTTTTCAAACTCTGCTGCTCTGTGCTTCACGGAAACCTGGCTGAATTGACGCCATTCCGGACAGCGCGCTACATCTGCCCAGCTTTCAGCTGTTTAGAGCAGACCGCGACGCAGTATCAACGGGGAAATCGCGCGGCGGCGGGACATGTTTTTACATCAACGAAAGGTGGTGTACAGATGTTACAGCGTTAAAGAAGATGTGTTGTCCCGATCTAGAAGCGCTCTTCGTTAACTGCAAGCCGTTCTATTCGCCGCAGGAGTTTTGCTCGTTCATTCTCGTGAGTGTTTACTCACTGTTTATAATCATTCTTGGGGACTTTAATAAAGCAAATCTTTCCCGTGAATTGCCAAAATACAGACAGCACGTTACATGTCTCACCAGAAGTTAACACGCTCAAAACTGTGGAGATGATAGTGGACTTCAGGAGGAACCCCTCTGCTCTCCCCCCACTCACTATCATGAACAGCACTGTAACAACAGTGGAGACATTCAGGTTCCTGGGCACTACTATCTCTCAGGACCTGAAGTGGGACAATCACATTGAGTCCTTTGTGAAAAAGGCCCAGCAGAGGTTGTACTTCCTTCGCCAGCTGAGGAAGTTCAACCTGCCACAAGAGCTGCTGAAACAGTTCTACTCCACCATCATTGAATCCGTCCTCTGCACTTCTATAACTGTCTGGTTCAGCTCAGCTACCAAATCTGACCTCAGAAGACTACAGAGGATAGTCCGGACTGCTGAGCGAATCACTGGTACAACCCTCCCTTCTCTCCAAGAACTGTACTCACCCAGAGTGAGCAAAAGGGCTAGCAAAATCACTCTGGACCCCTCACATCCAGCACACTCCCTCTTTGAACTGTTGCCATCTGGTCGAAGCTACAGAGCACTGAGCACCAGAACTACTAGACACAGGAACAGTTTCTTTCCTCGGGCAATCCATCTCATGAACACTTAACAATAATCGTGGAACACACGACACTAGTATACATGATTTATTTAACACACATTCTTATTTACATTTCAAATTTGCGCATATCATACCTGTACATACAAAATTGTCTATGTTATATATTGTGTTTTTGCTTTTTTGTAAATTGTCTATTTTGTATATTTTTATATAATTATTTTTATTATCTGTGGCCTGTCTTGTCACTGTCATTCTGTTGCACTGTGGAGCTTCTGTCACTAAAACAAATTCCTCGTATGTGTAAACATACCTGGCAATAAAGCTCATTCTGATTCTGATTCTGAAAGTAATATGATAATACAAAATGTAAATTAAAATGTAACGTAATTATCATTTTTTTATTAATAGTTACTGCATAATTTTTCACGCTAAAATTTTTTGGTCAGATGACTCATTTTGGAAAGTTGGGACAACATTTTTACAAGTTTTGAACAAATACTTGAAGTAAGTACAAGTAAGAAACTTGTGTTAAAAACATGTTTAAAGTATAAATTAACATAGGCCTACAGACA
Source organism: Sinocyclocheilus anshuiensis (assembly GCF_001515605.1). Lineage (NCBI taxonomy): Eukaryota > Metazoa > Chordata > Actinopteri > Cypriniformes > Cyprinidae > Sinocyclocheilus > Sinocyclocheilus anshuiensis. The sequence continues at coordinate 41,553 of NW_015556043.1, read as the reverse complement.
CGTATAAACTTATAAGTCAAACTTATAAAAACTGTAAAACCATAACAACAAATACCAGAAGTAAATAGCATGTAAATATATGTGTAAGTCAGTATACAGTATATGTGTAATACTGTATGGATGCATATGTACATGTTAGAAGAACTTTTATTTTTAGACAGAAATTAGATTTTTTTTCACCTCACTGTGAAGCCAGATTCTTCAACAGTACATAATGTAAATGGTTAGAAGTTGTTCTGCCCTGAAAATGACACCATTGAGGCCATGTGCTCCACTGAATCATGTCATAAACAGGTGCTGACAGTGAGGAGCAGGTGAGGACACAACTTCATCCAGCACGCTGCTCACAACTGACTCAAATGCTGCTAGTGCTGTTAGCCTAGAGAAGCAGCAGTATTTCTAGCGCTTGAACTAGAGTCAGTGACTTGAACAAATCCTTAAGTATTAAACTCCGACAGGTAATTTGCAATTTAAGTTTGTGCTATGAACATGAGAAAATGTGAACACAGAGACCTGAGCCATATCTAGAGACCAGTGGTGTGCACTGGTGTTTCTGAAATCCTCATGTTAAATAAACATTACTGACACTCACAAGAAAACAACAACAATCAATACAATTCTGTTTTGTATTTTTTCATTAATGTTAATTTATTAAAACAGTATATTTCTCATCAAGCAAGTTTCCCCAAATTAGGCAAAATATACAGTGCAATGCAATACAATGATGACTGAGAGGTAAACAAATAAACATTCCTAAAAATCCTGATGATCATATTTGAGACTCACAATTGAACGTGATTTTTCTAAAAAATGATGTCTGGATAATCAAGGAAACCTTAGTTTCTTATCATATTTCTTATTCATAATCGTATATATTTCTTATCAAACAAGTACATTTTAACAAATTGACTGCTCACTAAAAAAAAAAAACAGATCATGATTTATGGGTAATTTATACACTTTTTAATGTCGTATTTTTATTTTTTTGAGGAGGCACTTGGGCCATTAAGGCTTAGCAACTGCATAGCAACCACTCAGAATGCCATAGAAACCCCAACTTTATTTATTTATTTATTTATTGTTTGTTTGTTTGTCTTTGAATCCATTTAAAATCAAATTAAGTCTGAAATGAATCTCAAAGCCCAGTCGATTCTGCAGTCACACTGTCCCATACATGGACAAAATATTCAGCTTGCGCCACACTAATCAGACTAAATGTAATTTATCATTGTCAAATACAAAATAATTTTTCTTGGCAATCACAGTAGTGTATATAAAAAGCATAACCTGTTCAGTTGTGCGTACTATTTTTTCAGGAGCCTGTCTGAGTTTATGAGCTTTACTAATGTATGGGCTGTTTCCAAATCCTTTCGAAACGTTTGTTTCAACTCACTCATCACGAACAATGAACGTGACTCCACTCACAAAACACACATCATGACGCAACACAACAGTCATGAATCAAAGTGCTTTGATTTATAGATGTATGGTTATAAAGGTTAGTAGAGTTTATTCCACTTAGTTCATTTCATTGATCAGAACAGAGTATTTGGTATTGAATGCATTAATTTTTAGGTGCATTGTGAGAATAGATTTTATATATAAAGCATGCATATGTTGCTTTTTGTTGAGTTGATACATCAGGCTTTTATGGCTCATATAGTATGATATGGTGAGAATATGGAGGAAAACAACTTGCAAAAATTGCAATTTGATGCAGATGCTGATATTTATTTGGACAAAACGTTGGATAAAATTCTGATAGCTTGTAATGTACGTCAATGAGATCTTAATAACAGAATAGCAGATACTTACATAAAATGATATAAATATCAGTTGTCTATATCTTAGAAAACTTATAATGCAAGGCAATACAATGATGATTGAGAGATGAAATAAACGTTCCTCAAAAGCCTAATGATCATATCTGATAATCGCATTTGAAAATGGCTTTTCATGAATGATATCTGTATAATCAAGGAAACCTAAGTTGTTTCAGTCCAGTAAGTGTTCTTCATGAAATATTACTAACAATATCAAAGTTATTCTTACATTTACTTGATAAAAATTAGCAAATATTTCACAGTAAAAAGGTGAAGCATGAGCTGAAGGTGGATGTTTGTACAATTATACAATTACAAAAGGCTTTTTACTTGCTAAAAAAGTCTAAACTATCAATCAGACGACAGAAGGCATGTAAATTGAGTGTGACAGGTTTAGCAGCAAAATTTTGATCATGTTGATCATTTAGAGGCCTCAGAAATGTGCGTATCAAATATAATACAGTAGGCTTAAAGGGGTCATTATCAAATTACCCCTGATGTTTTTAAACAAAAGAGTCCTTTTAAATTTAGCCCTGAAATAATCACATATGTGTGACCTCAACAGTTCGAGCGTCACAAGATAATTTCAGGCTTTGCAAAGAGCTTGTTATTGAAGGATGGAGCAGTTAAACACTGTATTGGATCCGACAGCAGAGCGCAGTTGCTCATTTCGCATGTGAAAACGGCATTTGCATAGAAGGCAAAAAGGCACTGCAGCCAAAAAAGGCTCATTTAAAATGTAAGGGTCAGAGAAAGAGCGCAAAATGCAGATGTAAAACTAAATGATGAATTATTGATTAACATTATAAGTGGCCTTCATTTTTAGAATTTGCATATAATTGCTTTTTTTTGTTGCACTTCATAAAATTGATACAAACACATTACGACCTATGACTTCTTGAGACATGATTTTAATATACAGAATTCAGAATATTCAGAATCAGAAAGTGACCAGAGAATGTTCATCAAATGAGCAAACAGGCATGAGAAAGTGAATTCGTCTGACTGAAGAATCTGTGTAACACCTGCTGCCTCTCTGACAGTGACCCACAGCGAGAGTCAGAGTGCCTGTCATCCTCATTACAACACACACACACACACACACACACACACACACACACACACACACACACACACACACAACACACACAGGCAGCAGCGCTTCACACACACTTCTCCAGATGGTTCAAGAGTGGGCCG
>NW_015556043.1:34345-38232 GCF_001515605.1 Sinocyclocheilus anshuiensis | reverse complement strand
GGGAAAGAGAGAAGGATGAAGGAGCGAGGCACTGGAGGAAAGAAGAATAGAAGATCAGGGAGGTTTCACTAAGAAGTTGCAAAGACAACTATTTTTACATTTCCTGAGGAAAAAAAAGTAAAAGTGAGTGGTTCTTGTCTGTGCCACAATGTATTGTGGGTGGTCAGGGTTGCTATGCACTTGCTACAGAGTTCAAAGTGGTTGGTAGGGTGTTGCTAAGGGCAACAGACCACATGACATCTTTCATAAGCATCACACAAATTAGGAATCAAAGTTTAACATTTAGAGTTAAAGACCCGCTGTATTGACTGTTTACATGGTGTTTTTAATTTGGTTAAAGGCAAGCAATGTGCAGACAGCACCATTGCTGAGCATTTTCTCCTTAAAACTGCAGTCTACCAAAGACAGTCTCAAAAACTATCCATAGACGTAATGGTTTTTATTCTGTACAAACCGTATAATATGTCACCCTACACCTAAACCTACCCCTCATAGAAAACCTTCTGCATTTTTTTAAAACTCATTCTACATGATTTATAAGCTTGTTTCCACATGGGGACCTCAATTTAGGTCCCCACTGTGACATGAGTCCCCATGAGTTGATGTTTAAGTCCACACTGGGAAAGAAAAACATGCACACACACACAAAATCTGCACTGCGGTGTGATATGCTAAACGTCTTCGAGAACGATTTCAAACAGCATTTTTCATTTATTTAATAATTATTAAGCATGCAGTTTCATGAGAATATTAACTGAGAGACATTTAATTATTCTTATTTGTTTGTAGTACATTTTAAATAACTTTTTAAATGCATTTTTAATTTTTTAAACTTTTTTATTGTTAATTTTATGTCTTATGCATTTGCATATGACATATTTACAAATCCTTTTTATGTAAAGGATTTTGATTTATCATTGTGTATGAAATGTAATAAATAAATGTGCCCTGCCTATTTAAGATTTATTTGCTGCACTTTAGGATTTAAAATAAACTAGTGAAGACAGAAAGATGCTTTTTTTTAAATGTTGTCCAGTTATACATACAAGCTTGATGTTAGAGAGTCTATTGACACATTATGCATCATTTACCCACATAAACATACACGTTTTGGAAGATTTTGTCAGGATTAGCTCACTTTTGGATACAAATTTGTCCATAATATATGGTTAAGTAGGTACACACACAAACACACACACACACACACACACACACACACACTTACACTTGTATGCAAATGCATAATTTTCTTTAACTCTCTAGAACTCACATTCTGCCATTTTCCCCATTAATCGATTTATACCTTCCCTCCATTTTTATCATCAGTCTGGCAGGTCAAGCTCCATTTATCCCGTAATTGCAGTATGAGCGTATATCTCCCGTCTCTGGTCCCAGCAAGCATACCAGGAATCATTTCTCATGGGTGACTGGGACTCAGATGGTGGCAGGATTTCCTCCACTGAAGCTCTCATTCCCTCACTGGCCCTGCACGCACATCAATCAACATCCAGAGGAGAAATACCATATGCAAGACGCAACAGAGGAAAAAACTAATTGTAACGGGTGGTTAAGGTGATAGTTCACCCAAAAATTACAATTCTTTCATCATTTACCCATGAAACTGACTGTACAATTAATCAAAATAAAACATTAAGGTTACGATTATGGCAGCTGCAATGAATATAACACAAAAAGTGACATCAAAGTTGCATCAAATTATTACGTAATTGTTTTGCATTGGTTGAAATTTGTAAACAGTGCAGCAATGGCAAATCAGATGCGGTTATATTAGTCTACAAGCCTATCAGATGACAACCAGACCTGCTGATTGAGTTGATGCACACGTGCATGTTTTATTTTTCATTTCATAAAAGTCTTGATAGTGTCTCAACTTTATTGGATGTCTAATGAGTTATAGAAAAGAATCACCCCCTTTAAAATAATCACATTTTGTTGCTTTGCAGCCTGAAATGAAGACAGACACAGTTTTGTTTTGTCCAGCTGTATTTATTCAGTGCAACTTATAACATCCAAGTGAAAGATATAACACCAATATGTCAGAAAAAATAAATAAATAAATAAAAAACTGAATCACTGTGTTGGAAAAAGGATCACCCCTCTCCTAAAAATGACTTGTAAACTCAATCATGTGCAGCTAATCGCATTCTTAATGGCACACAAATCCATTTGATTTTCAACTGTGATCAGCTGTGGTCATTTTGATTAGCTCGGCATGAAAAGAGCTTTCCTGGAGCATTCCAGTCCTTGGTAGTGCAACTGAAGCAAACAATCAACTATGGGTGGCAAGCACTGTCAAAAGATCTCCGGGATAAAGTTGTGGACAGGCACAAGTAAGGAGATGGATACAAAAAAATGTTAGTCTTTATCAATGTCTAGAAGCACAGTGAAGTCTATTAAGAAGTGGAAGGTATTTGGTACAACACGGACCCTCTCTGGAACAGGACGGCACTCCAAACTGGATGAAAGAGCCAGGAGGAAACTGGTCAGAGAGGTGACCAAGAGGCCTACAGCAACTCTGAAGCAGCTGCAGGAATTTATGACAAAGAGTGGTCATTGTGTGCATGTGACAACAATATCACAAATTCTCTTGTAGGGTTGCAAGGGAAAAAAAACACTCTTCAAGAAAGGCCACATGCAGTCACGACTGAGCTTTGCCAAAACGAACCTAGAAGATTCTGAGGCAGATGAGATTAAAACTGAATTATTTGGCCACAACACCAAACAATAGGTCTGGCGGAAATCCAATACAGCTCAGCTCGGGTGGGGATGAAAGGTGATTCAACAAAATACTGACACAAGGTGGTGATCCTTTTTCCAACAGTAAATTTTTTTTTTCTGACATGTTGGTGTTATATTTTTCACTTGGATGTTATAAGTTGCACTGAGTAAATACAGCTGGACAAACAAAAACTGGATCTGTTTATTTCAGGCTGCAAAGCAACAAAATGTGATTATTTAAAAGGGGGTGGTTCTTTTCTATACACATTGTAAATAGGAGACAATTATTTTTGGCTAGAGCCTTTATTATGTAATATCTTCATATAGGGTGCAACTAAATATTTCTGAAATCCCCAAACTAAAACCGAAAAACAATTATGTAAGCTTTTGGCTTTGGGGGCTTAACACTGTAGTTGATTTATTTATGAGAAAGAACATGCTTATGCTTTTCAATCGTTACTCAGTCTGTTCTGAATTTATAATTCCAGAAGGTTGAACATGAATCAAACAGAAATTAAACAAAGCTAATAAATGAATCCAAAAAGTGATTTTCTTTTCTTCAAAAGATGCACTCCTATAAAAAGACTTTGAATAAAAGCCCAGCTAAAATACATCCAGAGTAATTGTTCAGAGTTTACAGCAGTAACCAAAGCCAGGGTTAGATCCATTACCGAAGCTGGAAGAACAGGGAGTCCAGCCAATTTCCCAGCTTGGATGAAAGTGTTGAATTCATTGGGAGCCTGAGAGGAGGTTAGTAAACTCACACTGGTCTGGGTCTGAATCTGTAGGAAGCGCGACTGGGCGTCCCACTGACCTGCTAACTGAACTGAACGCAGGCTGAAGGATTTCAAACCCACATTATAAACAATCACAAAGTGAATTTACAGCTGCATGCAAGACTGGAGGTGATTTACTGTGTGAGACCACTTGGATCTCATGGGGTTTAAGTTGTGGCCTTAGAAACAACAGCTGGTCTTAAAGAAATAATTCACCCAGAAATGAACATTTTCTGAAATTTTACTCACCCTCAGGCCATCCAAGATGTACAGGTGCATCTCAATAAATTAGAATGTCGTGGAAAAGTTCATTTATTTCAGTAATTCAACTCAAATTGTGAAACTCGTGTATTAAATAAATTCAATGCACAC
>NW_015556043.1:33200-34095 GCF_001515605.1 Sinocyclocheilus anshuiensis | reverse complement strand
CCTGCTCACCAATGGATCCTCTGCAGTGAATGGGTGCCGTCAGAACGAGAGTCCAAACAGCTGATAAAAACATCCCAATAATCCACAGTAATCCAAATGTCTTATGAAGTGAAAAGCTGCATGTTTGAAAGCAACAAATCCATTGTTAAAGTATTTTCATTTTAAACTGTCACTTCTGTCAGTAAAAGGAAAGCTGTTTCAGGGGTGGAGCAAGTTCCTGCAGACCATTCTGGAGTTGAATGACTCATCTTACCCTCGAAGCAGACTACGATCTACGTGTTTAGTGAACTAATGATGCCTGAGATTGTTTCCTTCTGAGATGCAATTTACTCCTTGGAGATCAGGCAGGTTACAGCCTCATTAAGAGACTTGAAAAATCACGGCCTGCTTTGATGCAACAGCTGAAAATTTTTGAAATAAATAATGAATGAAATTCTATTCAAAAGTTTGAGTTCACCAAGGCTGCATTTATTTAAAGGGGTCATATGATGCGATTTCAATTTTTCCTTTCTTTTTGAAGTGTTTCAAGCTCTTGGTGCATAAAGAAGATCTGTAAAGTTGCAAAGATTAAAGTCTCAAATCCAAAGAGATATTCTGCTGTGTGTTTCGTTGTGAAAGCGAAACTACTTTGTTTAGCCTTCCAAAAGAGGACAATATCCGCTTCGTCATGGCTGGAGCTGATCCGTGCTGGTCACTGAGGAAATACATTAACTTCGCGCTGTGGACCGCCGGATCGGCTTTCACCGTGGTCGAAGCGGAGTCCAGCCCGGGATTGTCACATGTGGTTGCCGCAAGCCCGCCGGCCGCTCCTTCATCGAATCCACCGGCCGCCGCTCACTCAAGGCCGCAGTGTGTGACTCTGTGTTTCGTTGTGAAAGCGAAACTACTTTGTTTG
>NW_015556043.1:27008-32562 GCF_001515605.1 Sinocyclocheilus anshuiensis | reverse complement strand
ATAGCTGGTTGTCCTGCATCTTCAATAAACAAGCTACAGTTAGTCCAAAATACAGCTGCTAGAGTTCTTACCAGGTCAAAAAATATGATCACCCCAATTTTATCATCTCTACACTGGTTACCTATTAAGTTCCGTATTGATTTCAACATATTGCTACTGACCTATAAGGCACTAAATGGTTTAGCTCCTGTATACTAAACTGATCTTCTTATGCCCTATAATCCATCACGCTCTTTAAGGTCACAAAACTGGACTTTTAGTAGTGCCTAGGATATCCAAGTTCACTAAAGGAGGGAGATCATTTTCTCATCTGGCTCCCGAACTCTGGAATAGTCATCCTGATAATGTCCGGACTCAAACACACTCTCTCTGTTTAAATCTAGATTAAAGACACATCTCTTCAGCCAAGCATTCGCATAAATAATCTCAATCTCACTCTTGTTCCCATTTAGATCAGATAAAAGTCACAAACATAATTTTTGCTTGAAACGTTATGAACAGCAGCTAAGCTAATTCTTTTCCACTGCCTTTTCTGTTCCTACCCCGAGATGCCCTTCTCGAAGTATCTAGAGATTACACCAGCTCCAGCATGGATCCAGCCTCATAGAAAGACTTCAGATGACCCAACACCTGTGAAGAGATGATGCTGCCCCCTGCGAGGACCCCAGATGACACCAACTTGAATCGACATGCACAGATGCCAAATGTTCTCAATATTGTATTCATTATGATCACACCTGTAATAATGGCTTTAATGAGCTTCTGCCTGAAATTAATTAATGTTAGCTAACTGTATGATTCTATTACCTTGAACTGTTCATTTGTTAAATGAACATTACTTGGACACATTCACTTCTAATAACAGATCACTCTAAATTGTAATGTAGACACATGCATTTTCTGTAAAGCTGCTTTGAAACAATGTGTATTGTGAAAAGCGCTATACAAAAAACAAACAAAAAAAAGTAAATCCCAAAACTCAGAGTCTCTTAGTTATTTGTTGTAAGCATAAAACGACTGAATACATAGTGAAATCTGGAAATGAATGACAACCCATTTGCTCAAGGATATGAGCTGTGAAAACAGAGAAAATCACCATTACTCAGTAGAGATATGGCTCACACAGAATAACACGTTTTATAATTTGAAATATTTAAACTGCTATTTAAATGTGATGTCGATGGTTAGTCATCGTGACCCCAAGCAAGACATTTAACCCCAATTCATGCTAATGACTGTCCATGTGCCTCATGTCAGCAGGTCAGATTAAGAAAACAAGAAATTAGAGACCTGCATAACTGTCAAAAAGTGTTATGTAAAAGATTAATTTATCTAACCTAGCTTAATTTATCCTGGCATATGGAAAAGTTATCATATAATTTAGTAAGAATCTAATATGCTTTGCCTGAAATGTGAAAGATATACTGTATATGTGCTGATGAACGAACAATGTTATTTTAGTATCATTCAAATAGGCCTACTAGTTTTTTTTTTTTTTAATCAGAATCAGAAGTTTTTATTTATATATTTTCTATTTTCATTTCAATTTTAGTTAAAGTACTTTTGTTGTGTTTTTGTCAATTCTAGTAGTTTTCCCTGTGTGTCTATAGTTTTATTAATTTTTATTAGCTATTTATTTTATTTATTTATTTATTTATTTTTAGCATTTAACAAATTAAGTTAAACTGTATTAAAAAGAAAAAAAAATTCCTTGGCAAAAAGCTGTTTTTAACAACTAGTTTTTCATATTTATTTTTTTTTTTATAAATTTGAAATATATTTCATGAAATATATTTTGAAATATATTTAATATTTCAATAATAATTCATACACATTATTATTATTATTATTATTATTTATTATTAAGTCTTACTATTTAAATGTTTTTTTTTTCTGTTCTCATGACAGATGTGTATGTATGTATGTACCAGGAGCACCTTAAAACAACCACAACAAATTCCCCGTGTGTTTGCACACACCTGGCGAATAAAGCTAATTCTGATTCTGATGTCACTCAGTGTTTATTTTATAATTTTTTAATGGTTTTAGTTTCAGTTTTAGTTAGTTTTAGTCTTTAATTCTAACCTGTTAGGCTTTTTTTTTTTATATACAGCATATATATTCACACACACACACACACACACACACTGATTGCTAAACACAGTTTAGTGTTAATTTTAACAGTCTATATCGGAGTACTGTAGTGATTATATGACTAATAATGAGTTCGTTTTTGGAGGAATTGTGGATAGCATATGGTACTTGAGGTACTCTATGTCATATTTCTCCATAAGAGTCTCTGTGCTCGAATTCATGAAAGATTGATAGCCGCGAGTCAGATGAATAGGGAAATACCCGAGAGTCTAGATGAATGTGGATAGAAACATTCACTGCAAAGGGAGGAAGAAGAGGAAGGGGGCTTGACATGGTGACATGAGGTTGTCAGGGAGTTACACAGGAGGTTGTACAGTAATGTGCAAAGCAACACAAATGAACAAATGATCCATCTCCATCACTCCTACACTGACATACACCAGCAGTGTTGACGAGGAACAAACTAAAAGTAGTGACACCACCAACATACTATAAATGAAGGAAAAGTTAAGACATTTTTACACAAAATCAAAGCAAAAATTTAACTGGAAAAATAATTCAGATAATGGGATGCCACTGTCACAGATCGGCCAGGCTCAATCACCTCCCAATCACAGCGAACACCTTCACCTGAATTCTAATCACACCTGTCACGGATCATCAATCACCCTCTGCTCCCATACAAAAGCACACACCTCACTTCACTCCAGTGTCCGATCTCGTTTCATTCGAAGTGGACTCTCTCTCTCTGATATCCATACCAGATACATAGAAAGACTTTACCTGCCTGTGATACTTACCTCCTGTGTTTCCTCCAGTGTGTTCTCCTGTGTTCCGTTCCCGTTATCTGCTCCGTGGATTCCCCGTGTACCCATCAACTGAGGTGTGTGCAGTCCTCTGTCTCCCTTCCACGATCTCTTGTGAGGACCCTATATGGAGTTACTCTTCTCATCTCCTTCAGGACCATTACCCTAGTTTATATTCTCACCTGCCCTATCCATCCACACCCCTTGCTGAAAATAAACATTGTTATACTTTTCTAACCCTCTGTGTGAGTCTCCTTCCGTAACAGAAGATTGGACCACAAAGGATCAGCAGGATGCGTGCACCCGACCCGTTCCAGGAGATCGTGGATGCCCTCAAGCGGATACTCACTCCAGCCATTGTCACACGACCAGTCACACCCTTCACCAACGCCTCTTCCTCTTCCACGACAGTACTTACCGGTCCCATGGCCAGACCAGCGCCCTTCTCTGGCTCGGCGGAGGAGTGCAACGGATTTCTGCTGCAGTGTTCGCTCGCAATGGAGATGCAGCCCCATCTTTACGCTACGGAAAGTGCCAAGATAGCGTTCATCCTCTCGCTGCTGACAGGGCGAGCGCTGCAATGGGCAGAGACCATCTGGTCCCAAGCTGGTACAGTAACTAAATCCCTTGATACTTTTATGACACATTTCCGTGAAGTGTTTGGTAAACCCGTAGGCGATACCTCTGTCTGTGACCAGTTATATCACCTCCGTCAGGGGTCTCTGTCCATAAATGACTACGCCCTGAGATTCAGAACCCTCGCAGCAGCCAGCGGCTGGAATGAGCGCGCACTTCTAACCACTTACCGGCAGGGACTGGAGACGAAGGTTCAACTTCAGCTCGCAGTCTATGACGATTCCTGTGGCTTGGGACGGTTCATCCAGCTGTCCATCCACTGTGCAACTCGCATGCTATCCTGCATGTCAGCACATCAACTCTCTCCATACTCTCCAATCCTTCGTCGGCCAGACACCATCAGCCCTCCAGAACCAGGTCAGGAACCCATGCTAGTGGACGGCACTCGACTCTCCCCTTGGGAGCGGCAGAGACGGCTGAGCCAGAGCTTATGTTTGTACTGTGGAGCTGGAGGGCATGTAATCGCGGCATGCCCCATTGCTACCCCCTTCCCCTCGTTCCAGCGGCTTTGGAACACCTCCGCGGAGCCACCGTATTCACCAAGTTGGACCTTCGCAGCGCGTATAACCTCATCCGTATACGTGAGGGGGACGAGTGGAAGACCGCCTTTGTGACCCCTACTGGGCACTATGAATATCTTGTCATGCCGTATGGACTGGTAAACGCCCCCTCCGTATTCCAGGATTTTATGCACGAGGTACTCCGGGAGTATCTGCACAGGTCCGTCCTCGTCTACATAGATGACATTCTAATCTACTCCCGGAGCATGGCCGAACATCGCCACCACGTTGCGGAGGTCCTAGAGCGCCTGAGAGAATTCCATCTGTTCCTCAAAGCCGAGAAGTGTTCCTTCCATCAGTCCTCGGTTCGGTTCCTTGGCTATGTAATCGATGACGGTGGTATCCAGATGGATGAGGGGAAGGTTGAGGCCATCCGAAACTGGCCAGTTCCAACCACCGTCAAGGAACTTCAACGTTTCCTGGGATCCGCAAACTTCTATAGAAGATTCATCTACCACTACAGCTCCATAACCAGTCCACTCACTACCATGCTCCAAAATAAGCCCAAATCTCTGTCCTGGACACCAGTGGCCACGGAGGCCTTTGAACCACTTAGGAAAGCCTTCACTTCTGCCCCGCTCCTCCATCCAGACCCCAACAAACCGTTTGTGGTTGAGGTGGACGCTTCCACTACAGGAGTCGGAGGCGTACTTTCTCAGCAGCAGGGGACACCAGCCAAACTCCATCCATGTGCCTTCTTCTCACGCAAACTCAACCCGGCGGAGAGGAATTATGACATCGGCAACAGGGAGCTCCTGGCTATCAAGCTAGCCCTAGAGGAATGGAGGCATTGGTTGGAGGGAGCACATCACCCATTCAGCGTCCTCACTGACCATAAAAACTTGCAATACTTACGAGACGCCAAGAGACTCAATCCTCGCCAGGCAAGATGGGCTCTCTTCTTCACTAGGTTTAATTTCACCATTTCCTATCGTCCTGGCCCCAAGAATGTGAAAGCAGATGCCCTCTCTCGCCTACATGCTCCGGAGGAAGTCAGTGAGGACCCAGAATCCATTATTCCCAAGGAACTATTCGTAAGTCCCATCCAATGGAAGATAACCCAGGCACCTCCACCAATGCTTCTACGCCCACTCCGCCGGGTTGCCCACCAGGAGTGCAGTACGTCACCAGAGCACAACGCACTTCCCTGATTCACTCCGTTCACACCTCTCTGGGCACTGGCCATCCAGGGGCCAACAGCACCATCTCGCTGCTGAAGGATCGCTTCTGGTGGCCCAACATGGCCAGGGATGTGAGAAGGTTCGTTCAGGGCTGTACTGAATGTGCCATCTCCAAGAACCCACGCCACCTATCATCTGGCAAGCTCCTTCCGCTGCCCACTCCCAACCGCCCTTGGTCACACCTGGGAGTTGATTTCATCACTGATCTACCAGCCTCGGATGGTAACACATGTGTTCTTGTAGTCATTGATCGATTCTCTAAATCTTGCCATCTTCT